>NC_085842.1:186284369-186509369 GCF_035594765.1 Anolis carolinensis
TGAGCCACTTTGGGTTTTGATCCAGAAAGAAAAGCGTGTCATAAATTTTAAAAATCATCACCATCTTTAGCAGCAGCAGTAGTCATTCAGGATTTTGCCTTGCTCTTTTGATAAACTGGAAGTACTAATAAAAATTAATAGCAATAAATAAAGAAATAGGTGGGTTGCTGTTCGTTATCCAGGCTGTATGGCCATGTTCCATAAGCATTTTCTCCTGACGTTTCACCCACATCTATGGCAGGCAACCTCAGAGGTAAATAAATAAATTGAAGATGCAACCCTTATGTCCACTGGGCCAGTATCCATAGTATAATTTATTCATGTCTGACAAAATATGTCCTCTCTAGATATTTGATAGATCTTCCATGCAAATTATATGGTTCTCTTGTGTCAGACGTTCCTCATTTCAACAGGGTTCACTATTATCTGTAGTCGCATATTGATGCAAAGTCTAAGATAATATCCCTTATATATATGGGAGGCATACCTTGTAAGCATTGGTTTTAGCTTGCAGATACCAGCTACACTATACCTTAGCAACAGCAATTTTACATATTTGATCGAGACTTAGATGTCTCTTCTTTTCCAAGAAAAGTTCTATCTGGCATTTTCTTCCAATATAGGAGTGTTTCATCTACACTGAAAATCTGTTGCTTTGTATAGCTACAATATTCTATAACTTTTTAAGCATTTCAATATACATTTCTGCAGTTGTGCACTGTCTACTTTTTCTTGCACCTTCCATTTTGTAAACTGGACCTTGTTTTAAATACAGTACATTAATCTGACTTTGATAGCCTCAAATGTTTCCTCCACAAATGTCTGCCCTCTCTCTGTCTCTATTATAAACTAGCTGTACCCAGCCACATGTTGCTGTGGCCCAGTCTGTTTCAATGGGAAAGAAAGGATAGAGAATTGTGTTATTTTACTGCTAGGAGAGGCCATAGGCTGAGTGACCCCAGTGCCGCCTACTCACTATTATTGAAAATCTGGCTAACAGTATTAAAAAAACCCTGTAAAATCAGGACAGCAAATGAAGAACACCACTCAGAAACCAGAGGAATTCCAGACATGAAACAATCAGGGCCAGCTAACACCTCCCGACAAAGGATTCCCCCAGGCAGGAAGAAGCCAGGTTTGAAGCTGCAAGTCTGTTTAATGCTAAACAAGCTGGCCAATTGCAACATTCACACTTGTCTCAAGCAAAAAGAGTTCTTTCTCTCACCCTGGACCTTCCACAGATATATTTATATAATTATTTTATTTAATCATACTATAATACAGTTATAATATGATGTTATAATATAATAATATAATAAGTATAATAATAAAATATAATTATAATGTAATACAATTATAATAATATAAAACCGTGTTTCCCCAAAAATAATACAGTGTCTTGTGTTAATTTTTGCCCCAAAGACAAGCTAGGTCTTATTTTCAGGGGATGTCTTATTTTGGTCCCTCCTCCTCCATGAGGAAGGGGTGTGGGGCATGAAGGAGAAGGAAGAAAAGACATGCGTCTTTCCTTCCTTCTCCTTCGCCTTCCTTGGCAGAGGAGGAAGAGGGAGCCGCTGCTACAGAGGAAGGCCAAGGACAAGGAGGGAAAAATGCTCACTTTTCACTCCTTCTCCTTCGCACCGCATGCGCCTTCCTAGGTCTTACTTTCGGAGGATGTCTTATGTTTGGCAATTCCTCCAAACCTCTACTAGGTCTTATTTTCAGGTGATGTCTTATTTTCGGGGAAACACGGTAAGTAGTGGTATCTCTCACTCACCTCACTGGGGCCCGCAGTAAGTATTTTCACTTTTAGTATCCCTCCTTTCCACAGCTAGGCCACAGAGCCACAGCTTCACATAACTTGCCAAGCCGAACCAAGTGGCGAGGAGGCGGACCTAGCTTTCCCTTGTGGCCCCACCCACACCAGTTGCTAAGGGAGGAGGGCACTGCTTGGCTGTTGCTAAGTGGGGAGGAGACTGATTGGCCGTTGCTAAGGGGCATGATTTTACCTGTCTCAGGTATGACAGGTTTGTGATAGTAGGTATAGTAAAACCCCGCTCGTCCGAGCCCCGCTCATCCGAGCCTCCGTGCAGTCCGAACGGGTGAACATTCACCTGCTCGCTGGCTGGCTATGTGTGCATGTTGCTAGGTAGATAGCAAGCTACCTAGCAACATGCATGGGGCGCTCGCCCCTTGGGAGGTGCCCCCTGCATGTTGCTAAGTAGATAGCAAGCTACCTAGCAACACGCAGGGGGCACCTCCCAAGGGACAAGCGCCCCATGTGTGTTGCTAGGTAGCTTGCTATCTACCTAGCAACACGGATGGCTGGCTCCTTCGCCACGCCGGGAGCAGGTGCTGCTGGCCCCCGGCGTGATGAAGGAGCCAAGGCACGGGCAGGTGGGTGAACTGGTAGGGCTTTTGCAGCCCTCCCCCTTCACCCATTCAATGGCTGGCCCAAACGCCCCCCGAAGGGAGAAGTTTCCTCTCCGTTCGGCGGCCGCTTGGACCCAGGGAAGTGTGGAGCGTGCCGCTTCCCTGGGTCCAAGTGGCCGCCAAAGGGAGAGGAAACCTGGTAATCCGAGTGATCCGGGATGACAGAGCTGAGGTCCACCCATTTAACTCGGACTACCGAGGTTCTACTGTATGTGAATACCTTAAAACACTTGTCAGTTCGAATTCTATGTTGTTTCCAAATTGTGTAGCAATGGAGAAAGTAATTTAGGGAGATATGAGGTCCCCACAAATGGACATTACATTTTTATTTATATAGATGTAAGGATTTGGCCTAGATAATGCCTTTGCTTAGATTAGAAGAACATCATGCCTGATTTGGTCATTTACATTTTTTCATACCAGCAATTGGGCTGCCCCACTTTAAATTTTGCTAACACTTTGGCTTTATTCTTAACAATGGTATCCAATTGTTAAGCAAGGTATGCCTAAATTGTGGGTATATTAGTCATGGACCTGCTTTGTCACTAAGGTTGAATAATTTAGCTTTTTCTAAACTAATTACGAATCCTATCAGTTCTAGCTTTATCACTACATTTATCACTACACCCTGGGAGAGAAGAGCGGTATATAAATTAAATTAATTAATTAAATAAATAAATTTATGTGCCATTATGAGCACAATATCTTAAACACAAATAATATTACATACTGGGTATGTGTATATATCATATAACTGTATGATAAGCATAAATATAAGAATGAATATCATCTTATAAGCATAAACATAAGAGATCTACTGAACACAATTTCTAAAGATGCATCATAAATAACTTCTATACAGTTATTTACAGACTGAATAAAAAGATGATGCAGAGAAAAAGCAGCATGCATTTAAAGGTGTTGCACAAACATAACAAAATAGGTCAAAAAGTGTATTCTACAAAGTGTTTTGAAATGATTATGTGCTTTGATCATGTGTTTTAGCAATGTTGTAACCCGCTTCAAGCTGTGATGAGATACTGGTAAGAAATACAATTATTATTATTATACAAGAAGAACCATTGCCACCCACAAGAAACAAAGCTAGGCGACTTCCGGTTTGGTGGCCAAACGGCGAGCAGCAGCATCCTAGGGTGCTAGGAGCATGACCTGAGAATCTGATCTTGGAGGGTAATATAACCCCCCCCCCCCCAAAGTGGACCAAGGCTAAGGGGCAGCACAATCCTTTGCACTACCGGTTGATGGTGCCCAGCGGAGCGCTGGGAAGCAGATTGGGACCGGGCAAGAGGGAACTGGATTCCCCCAAGGCTAGCTGGCCAGCAAGCCCAAATTTGGAGTAAGATATGAGAATACAGTAGAGTCTCACTTATCCAACATAAATGGGCTGGTAGAACGTTAGATAAGCGAATATGTTGGATAATAAGGAGGCATTAAGGAAAAGCCTATTAAACATCAAATAAGGTTATAATTTTACAAATTCAGCACCAAAACATCATGTTATACAACAAATTTGACAGACAAAGTAGTTCAATACGCAGTAATGTTATGTAGTAATTACTGTATTTACGAATTTAGCATCAAAATATCACGATATATTGAAAACATTGACTACAAAAAATGTGTTGGATAATCCAGAACATTGGATAAGTGAATGTTGGATAAGTGAGACTCTACTGTATTTACAGACACCAAGAGAGCATCTGACGGCTCCAGAGACATATCTAACCCCAAGCGGAAAGAAAGCGGACAAAATAAAGACAAACGGAAGGTAAGAAGCGGCGATCGTGAAAGAGGACCCAAACCGCAAAATAAACCTCGGCGTGGAAAAAACTTTATATTCAGAAAAAGAGGATATAATTACAACAATAAAAACTACAAATACAAAATAAAATAAGGCTAAATATCAGAGACAGCCATTACCCTGACCTTGAGATATCTTTGTTTAGTCTATCCAGCTCGTCTTCATAAACAATCAGAAGGAAAGCTCATAGACCTAGAGTATAGAAAACTGCACCGGAAAGCGATAGCAGGAAAAGGAAACCAGTAAGTAAGCAAACTAAGGACAACAGACCCCTTTAACATATTATAACACAAGCTACAATAAAGGGGAAAACTATATTAAACTATACTAATATCAGGCGGTACTGAACTCCAAAATAAAGTTTAAAAAGAGAATCAAATAATAAATTGCAAAATCAACAAGCCTAACAAAGGAAATAAAAATAATAAAGTAATAAAACAATGTAAGAGACTACTCACCACCATAAATCCTGACCAAAGATGTCAACCACGAAAGGGAAGATACTATTGAACCCAAAACTACAGATAAAAAGAGATTCCTTCCAGGACTCAAGGAAATTCTGGTGGAAATTCAAAAAATTTCACAGAAGCAAGATGAACAACATGAAAAACAAGATGCACAAAATAAAAAACTACAAGAAGAAATGCAAAGCCTAAGGTTAGAGATCAGAGAAGAAATAAAAATGATAAAAGAAGATCTGGGAAAAGTTAAAAAAGAAAATCAAAAATTGATAAAATTACATGACAAACTAGAATATAAAGTAGAGAAATTAGAATTACAGGCAGAAATGCTTGAAAATAAAGAATTAGAATACCAACTAAGAATTATCTGGCAGAAAACGCAAATGGGAATTTAAAAGAAACAGTGAAAGAACTATTAGACACTACAACAGAAATAATCGACCAAGATTTAGACAGGACCTATAGAATAACTACTGGATATTCTAAAATAAACAAAACTGCTCGTGACACTATCATAAGCTTTAACAGGGGAAAAAAGGGATGACATCCTAAAAAAAAATACAAAAAAATCACTTACATACAAAAACAAACAGATCATCATAATGAAGGAAATCTCACAAAAAGGTTTGGATAAAAGAAGAAAATACTACTTTCTAACAGAAGAATTAAAACAGAAAAAATGGATTTAGGTGGGATAAAGTAGAAGGAATTACAGTCACAATGAATGAGACAAGATACTGGTTAAATATGGAAGAAAAAGCTAAATTCTTCTACACGGAACACATCAAAGGGAAAACAAAAACAACCACAGGAAAAAAAACAAAGGAAAGATAAATTGGACGAAGATGCAGACTGTGATGTCTCATGGGCCATGGAGTCCTGATCCCAGCGCCATTGTGGCTGATGAGGACGAAAGCAGGGGATTTTTGCCGGCTCAGCAAGAGCCGGAATCTTTCCAGATGCCTGTTGTTGATGATTCTACCCGAAAGCCCATTACGGAAGACCTTGAACGGGTCTCTCCCACTGCCTCCCCTCCTTTTCCCAGGAAACAGTCCTATGCGGCAGGCAGGGGTGAGAAAGAGCAGGTTCAGAGGAGCTTGAGACTAGCAGCTAAACAAGCCGTTAATTAGCCATGTTCCCCTGGGAAATTCTAGGGATGAACGCATCTGGAGGGAGATGTGTTTCGCGCTCCTTTCCCTTGGGAAAGGAAGTTCAGTACACCTGCTTTGCAGAGAAATGAGACTGAGTTAAAAGTGCCCGACACGAAGAATTCCGTGCGGAGTCAACAGATCAACCTCGAGAGTGATTTCGTGTTTCCAGCCAAGTGTGGACTTCGTGAAGCCCACAACTCCAGTTCCTTTGCCTTGCCTTGTCTAGCCAAGTATTCAAGAACTATCTTGCCTTGTTTCCAGCCTTGGACCTTGTTCCTAGTATCAAGTCTTATTTCCAGTTCTTACTGTGGACTTACTCTGAACTTTGGAGAGATTTTGGACGCTTCCCCACTCTATTGCTTGCAAATAGAGTGTGTTTCGGTTTGGATTGCAACTTTGGTCTCTAATATAAAATATTGGACAATATAATTTTGGACTATTTCTGACCTTTCCTTGAAATGTCTTTTATTGGACTATATTTCCTACTTGTTTTTATTATTCTTTCATATTTCCTTAATAAAGATATTAAATATTTTTTGGCCTCCGTGTGTCGGTTCTTAGTGCTCTTTTTGCCCCGGGCGTGACAGTTTGACTCCGCCACTCTAAGCAACCAAAGGCCAATATGACCGATCAGACAGGGACCGGAGCAGGCGCACCTGCCGGGCCCCTTCCGCCCAGTTACACCATTTCCCAGGATGAATTCAACCGGATCCGAGACAAGATCCGGGAGCAAGAAGGAGAGATTCGGGGCTTAAAGGAGCCCGGCTTCCCGCTCTGGCATTACCAAACAAGTTCTCCGGGGAAGCCTCCAAGGTTCATGTATTCCGTCGCCAGTGTATGGCGTACCTAGAATCCCGTCACACCGAGTTTCCACAAGAGGATGTCAAGGTGGCATGGATCTACAGTCTCCTAGACGGACCTGCGGCCACTTGGGCGACGGCGCTGTACGACGCAGGTTCCGTGTACCTAAGCACTGCACAGCAATTCTTGGCCCACCTCCGGAATACTTGGGGAATTGAGGACGATCAAGAGGCAGCTGGGCACAAACTCCGGCGCCTTTTCCAAGGGGACAGACCACTGTCGCAGTATATAGCTGAGTTCCGGGTGTTGGCTCAAAACACCGGCTGGAATGACGTGGCTCTCAAGGGACAGTTTCGTGAGGGTCTTAACCATGAAATGCAAGAAGAAATCTCCAAGGTGGAACCCCCGGAGACTCTTGAGAGACTTATCGCCCATTGCTTGCGGGCAGAAGTCCTACTCGCCAATAAGAGACAATGGGTTCAGGGCCAGAACGGAAGACCCGGGATTAAAACTCCTTCCACTGCCAACGTCCAGCCTCGCCCAGTTTGGAGACCTCCGCAGCCAGCCTCCACTCCCGTGGGGAGCGAGGACGAGCCGATGCAGCTGGGCAACGTGCACCCCAGACTGGATATTGCGGAGAAGGCCCGTCGACAGCGCTTGAACCTGTGTTGGTACTGCGGAAATGGGGGCCATTTCGCCAAGGAATGCCCGGCAAAGAAGAGGGCTCCCACCCGTTTGGCGGCGGCATCCTCCGTGAATACGGAGGCTGCAGAGACAGCCGAAACAAAGCCGGCGGGGGAAGGCGGCGACCGGGTGTAGAAGGGCTCGCCAACCAGGTCAATGCCTCCACTCAAGAGCCGCAAACGGGGGTCCTATTCCTTTTGGTGGTCACGCTGTGGTCAGCTAAAAAGGGGCCCGTCATGATCCATGCTATGATAAATTCTGGAGCAACCAACAACTTCATTGATAGAGACTATGCTAATCCGTTGGGGTTGCAATATCACAACTTTAAAAATGCATGGGTGGTGCAGGCCATCGATGGCCGGCCGCTGAAGACAGGGCCAGTAAGCCAATGGACTGAGCCCACTCGGATGTGGATAAGGGAGCATATGGAAGAGATCTCCTTTTTCGTTACTGAGGTTCCTCATTTCCCCGTGATTTTGGGAATTCCCTGGCTAACACTCCATGACCCCAATATTTCTTGGTCCAGTAGAGAACTCCAGTTTGCGTCAAAATATTGCCAGAACCACTGCCTAGTAGCCAAGGTCTTCCATGCCACGGATACAGAACCCATCATTACCTTGCCTAAGAAATATTCGGACTTCTGGGATGTGTTCAACGAGAAAGAAGCCGAAAAACTACCCCCGCATAGACCCTATGATTGCACCATTGACCTGATCGAAGGGGCCCCAATTCCTCGAGGACACCTCTACTCCCTGACTGAACCAGAGCAAGAAGCTCTCAGGGAGTTCTTAGAGACAAACCTCCGCAAGGGGTTCATCAGACCCTCTCAGTCCCCGGCTGCTTCACCTGTGCTATTTGTAAAAAAGAAATCCGGGGACCTACGCCTCTAAGTGGACTATCGGGCTCTGAACAACATCACGAAGCGGAATCGTTACCCATTGCCATTGATTTCGGACTTGCTAGACCGACTCCGAGGAGCAAAAGTTTTCACTAAACTGGATCTTCGCGGGGCATACAATTTGATTCGCGTGAGGGAAGGGGACGAATGGAAAACCGCTTTCTAGACCAAATTCAGATTATTCGAGTCCTTAGTTATGAATTTCGGTTTATCCAACGTTCCCGCCACATTTCAACATTTTGTCAACAATATCTTCCAGGATTATCTAGGTTCTTGGTCATATATTTGGACAATTTTTTGGTGTTCTCGAAATCGCAGACAGAACATGACCAGCATGTCAGACAGGTGCTACAACGATTGCGGGACCATGGACTATATGTTAAGCTGGAAAAGTGTGCATTTGATTTGCAAGAAGTAGACTTCCTGGGGTACCACGTTTCGCCACTGGGGCTTTCCATGGACGCGGAGAAAGTATCGGCCGTACTAGAATGGCAGGCGCCAACCAACAAAAAGGAAGTGCAACACTTTTTGGGGTTCGCGAACTACTATCGCAAATTCATTCCAGACTTTGCCCGCTGGACTGAACCAATCATCAGCTGCATCCGGGGAAAGCAACCTTTCCGCTGGACTGAGCAAGCTGAGAGAGGATTCCAAAAACTGAAACAGTTATTCACGACCCAGCCAATCCTGCAACATCCGGACCCCAAGACCCCTTTTGTAGTTCAGGCGGACACCTCGGATGTGGCGGTGGGAGCTGTACTAATGCAACCAGTTGGAGATCATCTCCATCCATGTGCTTATTATTCCCGTCAACTAACAGCTCCGGAGAGAAATTATACCATCTGGGAAAAAGAACTCTTAGCCATAAAGGCGGCCTTTGAAACTTGGAGGCATTGGCTAGAAGGAGCTAATTTCCCTATAGAAGTCCATACCGACCACCGAAATCTGGAGCACTTAAGGACCGCACGGAAGTTGAACCAAAGACAACAGCGCTGGGCTTTGTTCTTTGAGCGTTTCAATTTCCGGATCCACTATGTGACTCCTGCTCAGACCAAACAAGCAGACGCCCTATCACGGAAGCCGGAGTATGCAGCAGGGCGTAAAGACATCTCAGAAACCCATTTGCTACAACCGGAAAACTTTGCCACACTCACAGTGGGGAATATCAAATCTACTTCAGTTAAGCCAGCTTCACCTACTCCCGGTTCCACAACCACAGACTCTCCTTTCACCCAGGAAATCAGGGCCAGACAGCAGGCAGATACTTGGGCCCAAGAACAGATTCGACAAGGACTACGATTCCCATTCTCATTAAAAGACGGTCTATTGTGCTACAGGAACCATGTTTATATTCCTCCGGGCCCTGAGAGAGAAAAAGCCCTCAAGTTGTGTCATGACAGCAAGCCTGCTGGGCATTTCGGACTGTTTAAGACTGTACATTTGATTTTATGAGATTTCTGGTGGCCCAGGATCCGTAAAGATGTAGAAAACTATGTCGCCACCTGTCCAACTTGCCAACGTTCCAAGACACGGAGGGAAAAGCCGGCAGGACTTTTGCATCCCCTCCCCACACCATCTCGCCCGTGGGAGATAATCTCCGCAGACTTTATCACAGACCTGCTGCCATCTCTTGGATTTACCACAATCCTAGTGGTGGTGGACCTATTCACCAAAATGGCCCATTTTGTCCCCTGTGAAGGGCTTCCTACAGCCAAGGAGACCGCAGACCTATTCCTTCAACATGTATTCCGATTACATGGCCTGCCCAAGAGTTTGGTCACAGACTAGGGAACACAATTCACCTCTCGCTTTTGGACAGCCCTTCAAAAACTACTAGGCATTGACTCTCGGCTATCCACAGCCCACCACCCTCAAACGGATGGGCAAACCGAGCGCACCAATGCCACTCTGGAACAATATCTCCGTTGTTATGTCAACTACCAACAGGATAATTGGGTGGCCCTGTTACCTCTCTCGGAGTTTGCCTTCAACAATGGTGTTCAAAACTCAACCAAGGAAGCCCCGTTCTTTGCAAACTACGGTTTCTACCCCCGTTTCTTCCCTCCCGTCGTGGAGACTTCGGAAGTTCCTGCAGCAGAGAATTGGCTTCAAGAACTCACAGCGGTGCAAGATCTGTTGCACCAGCAACTTGATCAAGCCAAGGAGGACTACAAACATCATGCTGACAGCCATCGCCAACTTGGCCCCGAGATCAAGGTAGGAGACCGGGTGTGGCTGTCCACTCGCTATTTGCCCTCCCAACGCCCCTGCCGGAAGTTAGATGCCCGATTCACTGGTCCCTACCCAGTGGTGGCTCAACTTAACCCCGTGACTTTCAAACTCCAGCTTCCGCGTTCCATGCGCATTCATCCGGTGTTCCATCGTTCCCTCCTCCTTCCGGCGGATAGTGTTCACCCGGATGCGAGCCGTCCACCCCCAGCCCCGGCACTGATAGACGGGGAGGAGGAGTTCGAGGTCCAGGACATTTTGGATTCTCGCCTACATCGCCGCCGCCTCCAATATCTGATTGATTGGGTGGGCTACGGACCTGAGGAACGCTCCTGGGAAGATGCTTCCACAGTGCATGCCCCTGACTTGGTCCGTCGCTTTCACCAGACTTACCCTTCCAAGCCGCGACCTCGCGGATCTCGGGGGGGGGGCATGAATGAGGGGGGTCTTGGGACGAGGGATAGTGTGATGTCTCATGGGCCATGGAGTCCTGATCCCAGCGCCATTGTGGCTGATGAGGACGAAAGCAGGGGATTTTTGCCGGCTCAGCAAGAGCCGGAATCTTTCCAGATGCCTGTTGTTGATGATTCTACCCGAGAGCCCATTACGGAAGACCTTGAACGGGTCTCTCCCACTGCCTCCCCTCCTTTTCCCAGGAAACAGTCCTATGCGGCAGGCAGGGGTGAGAAAGAGCAGGTTCGGAGGAGCTTGAGACTAGCAACTAAACAAGCCGTTAATTAGCCATGTTCCCCTGGGAAATTCTAGGGAGGAACGCATCTGGAGGGAAATGTGTTTCACGCTCCTTTCCCTTGGGAAAGGAAGTTCAGGACACCTGCTTTGCAGAGAAATGACACTGAGTTAAAAGTGCCCGACACGAAGAATTCCGTGCGGAGTCAACAGATCAACCTTGAGAGTGATTTCGTGTTTCCAGCCAAGTGTGGACTTCGTGAAGCCCACAACTCCAGTTCCTTTGCCTTGCCTTGTCTAGCCAAGTATTCAAGAACTATCTTGCCTTGTTTCCAGCCTTGGACCTTGTTCCTAGTATCAAGCCTTATTTCCAGTTCTTACTGTGGACTTACTCTGAACTTTGGAGAGATTTTGGACTCTTCCCCACTCTATTGCTTGCAAATAGAGTGTGTTTCGGTTTGGATTGCAACTTTGGACTCTAATATAAAATATTGGACAATATAATTTTGGACTATTTCTGACCTTTCCTGAAAGGTCTTTTATTGGACTATATTTCCTACTTGTTTTTATTATTCTTTCATATTTCCTTAATAAAGATATTAGAAATTTTTTGGCCTCCGTGTGTTGGTTCTTAGTGCTCTTGTTGCCCCGGGCGTGACACAGACACAGACCAAGAAGACATCAACATAAGAGATGAATTGGAGGAAAGAGAACAAGAAAAAAGAGACCCAAAAAGACTCAGACAATTCAGACCCAAGAATTATCAACTAATAAACTCGCAAGAGGTAATCCAGTGGGGATTACTGAGGATATGGAATAAACATGGACTTAAAGATCTATTCTAACAATGTAAATGGGCTAAATTTGCCCTACAAGAATCCCACATAATTAATGAACATGCAAAATATCGAATTCAAAAGAAACTTGGGAAAGAATATCATGCCTCGGGAAGTGAAAAAAATGTGGAGTTGTACTATATGTTAAAGAAGGAAAACCATCCAAATTGACTTTTAAAGAAAATAAAGGGAGATTTTTAGGGGTAACTATTACAATAAACAATCAAATAATCCTAATTTGCAACATATATAGCCCAAATGGCCCAAAATTAAATTTATAAAAGAATTAAAGAAACAAATTGAAAAATATGACTATGACGATCTAATTATTTTAGGGGATTTCAATGGAGTTCTAGACATAGTAAAAGACAAATCAAATACGGAAGGAACTTAAACAAAATCAAAAACTGGCCAACTACCCAAACAATTCAAAAAAAATTTTTTTTTGTAAAATATTCTTTATTTAAGTTTTTACAATATATACATATAAAAGAAAAAGGAGAATTGGGGTCAAGAAGGTGGTACAGAGGAAAAAAAGAGGTAGAAAAATAAAAGGAAAGAAAAAAAAGAAAAGGAAAGGAAAAAAAGGGGGGGGAGAGGGAAACAGGAGGATGGAATAAAGGAGGTTTTGGCTTCCAGGTCTGTCCCAATGGTTGTTGTTATTATGTTGTTTTTATTTTTTGTTTTTTTGTTTTATATGTCCTTATTCTTTGGTGTTTACCCTCATTCTTTTCTTGATTTTTTTAATCCTTTTCTCTTTAGACCATATTAAGGGGAGTAGATGTTTCTCTTGTCATATGTTCTTTCATTCTTCTTTTCATTTCTTCTATTCTATTTTTTTAATTTTTAAGTAATTCTCTACTTGGCTACAATCAGTTTCTTTCCTTGGTCTTCCTTGTTGCGTAGCCATCAAAAAGGTCAGTCTGTCCATATTTTTTATTTCTAAAATTTTAACAAGCCACTCAGCTGTTGGAGGGATTTTATTTTGTTTCCAGTATCTGGCATATGTAATTATGGCAGCTGTTGTCAAGTATGTCAAAATTCTAATGGAAAATTTAAATCTCCAAGATATGTGGAGGGGTCAAAACGAAGAACAAAAGGACTATACCTTTTACTCCAACAAACATAAAACATGGTCGAGAATCGATATGGCATGGGCAACTAATTCCCTTATGACTAAACTAAAAACAATACAAATAGTACCATGGTTATTCTCAGATCATTGTGCGTTAGAAATAATAATAAAAACCCCAATACCCCAATATAGATGGAGATTAAACGAAAATTTATTGAAACAGGAAAAAGACATAGAATTAAACAAAAAAACTATTAAAAGAATACCTAGAATTTAACAAGGGAGGAGAGACATCTAAAATTATACAATGGGAGGCATGTAAAGCCGTTATGAGGGGACACCTAATCCAACAGGCCTCAATTAAGAATAAAAAGAAACAAAAAGAAACAAAAGAAATAATTGAGAAAATAGCTCACAAAGAAGAACAACTAAAAAAGAACCCTTCTAACAAAAGAATAATCAGAGACTTAGAAATATTAAGAAAACAACTACAACTACTACAAATGGATCGAATTGCAAAAAGATTAAAATGTATTAAACATTATCATTTTCAAAACGCTAATAAGATAGGGAAATGGCTAGTAAACAAAATAAAGAAAAAAAACAAAAGAAATATATTACTAAAATTTAAAAAGACGGACTATATATTACGAAGAAAACCAAATTTTCAAACAATTCATAAAATTCTATAAAAATCTATACAATAAAGAACATGTCTCCAAAGAGGAGATAATGAAACATACCTGTCAACTAAAACTACCAAAAATAACAGAGGACCAGAGAAAACTACTAAATGATCCCATATCAATAGGCGAAATTGATAAGGCAATAAAAGGACTCAAAAACAATAAAGCACCTGGCCCAGATGGATACACAGCACAGTTTTATAAAATATTTAAGAATGCATTGTCCCCACTATTAAAGGATATATTAAACGACATATTGGAAAACAAACACATGGCCAAATAATGGGAAAAGGCAAATATAATGCTCATCCATAAGGAAAACACAGACCCCACAGGAATAAATAACGAACCCCACGGGAATAAACAATCTCCCTCTTAAATAATGATTATAAAATCTTCACCCTAATAATGGCAAACAGATTAAAAAACCTTCTTAAGAGATTGGATATCTGAAGATCAGGGCGGCTTTTTACCAAAAATACAAATTAAGGATAACATTGCTGCTGCTCAGTCGTTTAGTTGTCTCCGACTCTTCGTGACCTCATGGACCAGTCCACGCCAGAGCTCCCTGTCGGCTGTCACCGCCCCCAGTTCCTTCAAGGTCAAAATTTATTTTTTATTTAATGCTTAGACCATAGGTCTTTCGCATGCAAGACAAACAAACAAATACACAAAAGCCAGACCATCAAATACAATATAAAACATGCCATTAAAACCCTATATAAATCATTAAAACATTAAAATGCTGCAAATATCAATCTCAGGATATGCCCTTCAAATACTACATATGTCATGGATTAGCACCAACATAATTAAAAACAAGATAAAACCAAGTAAGTACAGCATTATTAAAACCCAAGCAGTGAACACCTTGGATATAAAAAACCACTATTAGTTAAAAGCATCCCCAGCACAGTTGACCGCGACATCGGAGATCAGTTTTGCCCGGATTTTCTGAGCTGCCAGGGCAAAAAGGGCCACCTTATGAGTAACTGCAGGGTTAATGTCGGACAGAAGGTAGAAAATCCTTTCTGACACCGTATTCATTAGGAGGGGATAAAGAATAGGTCCCAGAATTTTAGTTCTTGGCTCAGAATACAGAGGGCAGGAAAACAAATAGTGAGGCAAATCCTCAATTTCTGGGGCCACACACACACATAAACAAAGAGCCAGAGGGATGCCTGTATATCTACCATCAATCACAGCTGTAGGCATACTTTGGAAACGAAGGGCTGTGAAGGCTTGCCTAAGTTTTGGAAATGTGAGCCTAGTCAGGTAGAGAGCCCTCTCATGGTCAAGTTTGTACAGTCTGTACCAGTGAGAAAATTTTGAGTTATTAATAGCCTGCCTATCCAGGTGAAAACTGTGATTGAAAACATATTACTTGAGCTTCTCCCTTGAGTTCAAGATGGAGGGTGTATTGGTCAGAGTGGGGTGAAATTCAAGCAGCTTCTGGTAACTTGTATTCCAGAGTTTGCATTTTGCTATATGTTCAAAACATCCCCTGGGGAGGACCCTAACTGATGAATCTTTTACACTTCTCCAATAATTAAATAGGGTGAAGTGAATACGTGATCTAATGGACGGAAGACCAACCTCTGCCCGGACTAAGGCTGCTGGTGCGCCTAGTGGGAGCCTCAGTAGTTTCTTAAGAAATGTATTTTGAAGGGTCTCTAGTTTCACTGTCTGAGTCTCATCCCATCCCCAAACAGCAGCACCATACAAAATCTGGGCTATGACTTTACTCTGGAATATTTTGAGTGCTGGAACAACAAGATGACCCCCTGCAGTGTTGTAAAATCTGAGGATTGCTCCAATAGTTTTCAAAGCCACTGTTTTAGTATGTTCTATATGGGATTTCCAAGATAGTTTTTCTGTGAAATGGATTCCAAGGTATTTAAATTCCTGGCATTGTTCAATTTGGTGACCCCTGATGGTCCATCTGTGTTGAGAGTGTCTTCTTCCAAACACCATTACTTTTGTTTTATTATAGTTGATATTCAGCTTTTCTTCAGAACAGTAAGTGCCAAGCTTAGAAAGCAATCTCCTCAGCCCAACTTGGGTAAGTGAGATTAGAACCATGTCATCAGCATACAATAGAATGGAAATTTTCTTGGATCCTACTGTGGGTGGAAAAAATTCTGGCCCTGAGAGTGCTGGTATTATGTCATTCAGATAAAGATTAAAGAGTGCTTGTGCCAGTAGACATCCTTGTTTTACTCCTTTATTTGTATGGATGGTGTCAGTTAATGAGCCAGAGATACCAACTCTTATTCTAGCCGTGGTGTTAGTATAAAATGCCTTGATTAAAAACAATAGGCGCTTATCCATGCTGGTGTTAGCCAGTTTATGCCACAACAGGTTTCTATCGATAGAATCAAAAGCTGCTGCTAAGTCAACAAAGGCAATAAATAGATGTTTGGTAGGTCCGGCAATGGCTTGTTGGGCTAAAAAATACAAGGTCAAACACTGGTCGATTGTACTTTGTCCTTTTCTGAAACCAGCCTGTTCAGGGTAGATGATTTGGTTATCATATTCCCAGTCTTCTAATTTGTTTAACAGAAGTCTACTATATAACTTCAAGTCAATATCTAAGAGGATAATAGGGCGATAGTTGTTGGGATCTTGTTTATCACCTTTCTTGTGAATGGGGACAACTATGCTCTGTTTCCAGCCCTCTGGGATTATGCCTGTGTTATTGATTTGTGAGAACACTTTGGCTAATATTGGAGCCCACCACTCTGAAAAGTTCTTAAATATTTCTGGGGGCATCATATTTTTCCCTGGGGCCTTGCTCAGAGCCAGGGCTGTAATCAATTTCTTTACCTCAGAGGTTGACACAGGAGACCAGTGAGGCAAGCCGATGGTAATGGGAGCATTAGTAGAATTCCCTGGGGAAGTAGCTCCGTAAATCTTACTAAAATGATCAAACCATTGCTGTGTTGAAATATGCCCAAGCACTACCGGCTTGACCGTATGCATTCCAGATGAGATGATATCCCAAAACTGCTTTTCATTCTTTTCCGACACAGCTAAGGATAATTGGTTCCACTGAGCTCTAACATGTGTGTCTTTTTTCTGCTTTAAAAGTGCCTTATAGGATGCCCTCATTTGAGCTAGACTTATATTAACAGCAGCATCGTTTTTTCTAAGTGTATGTTTGGAATACTCCATTAGAGCTTGCCTGGCACTTCTACATTCAGAATCAAACCATCTGTTAATTCCCACCTTACTGGGGTTTAATTGTTTGTTACAGACCAGTTTGGGTCTGAGATTTTGAATGATGGATTGATAGGCATGTAAAATGTCTGTGTTAGAGTCTAGGATGTATTGTCGGTGAAGTCTATAGGGATTGCTCTCCAATATGTGTAGAATGGAGTTGCCTAAGTTGACTGACCACCTTATTCTTCGTTCTCCAACATGGATTCCATTTAGATTTTGGGAATTTTGGGAGGATTGTGCTGGAGGTGATGTTTCAAAGTTAAATATGAGAGACAAAGGAAAATGATCACTCTCAACCCTATTATTAATTGCAAATCTTTGAATATCAGGTAGCAGGTCAGCAGAAACTGCTATATAATTGTCCTCTCTTCCTTTTTCTTTCCATTTTCCCCAGCAGCATGATCTTCTCCAAGCTTTTCTGTCTTCTCATGATGTGGCCAAAATACTTCATCTTTGCCTCTAATATCCTTCCCTCCAGTGAGCAGTCGGGCATTATTTCCTGGAGGATGGACTGGTTGGATCGTCTTGCGGTCCAAGGCACTCTCAGGATTTTCCTCCAGCACCAAAGTTCAAAAGCGTCTATCTTCTTTCGCTCAGCCTTCCTTATGGTCCAACTCTCGCATCCATAGGTTACTATGGGGAATACCATTGCTTTCACTATGCGGACCTTCGTTGCCTGTGTGATGTCTCTGCTTTTCAGTATTTTATAGAGGTTGGCCATTGCTCTCCTCCCAAGAAGTAGACGTCTTCTGATTTCCTGGCTGCAGTCTGCATCTGCAGTGATCTTTGCACCTAGAAATATAAAGTCTGTCACTGCCTCCACGTTTTCTCCTTCTATTTGCCAATTATCAATAGGTGTAGTTGCCATGATATTGGTTTTCTTGACATTTAACTGCAACCCAGCTTTTGCACTTTCTTCTTTCACCTTGGTGATGAGACTCCTCAGCTCTTCCTTACTTTCAGCCATAAGAGTGGTATCATCTGCATACCTAAAGTTGTTAAAGTTTCTTCCAGCAATTTTAACTCCGGCCTTGGATTTCTCAAGCCCCGCATGTCGCATGATGTGTTCTGCGTACAAGTTGAATAGGGAGGGTGAAAGTATGCAGCCCTGCCGTACTCCTTTCCCAATCTTGAACCAGTCTGTTGTTCCGCGATCTGTTCTTACTGTGGCTACTTGGTCTTTATACAGATTTCTCAGGAGACAGACAAGGTGACTTGGTATCCCCATACCACCAAGAACATGCCATAGTTTATTATGATCCAGACAGTTGAAGGCTTTAGAATAGTCAATAAAGCAGAAGTAGATGTTTTTCTGAAACTCCCTGGCTTCCTCCATTATCCAGCAGATATTGGCAATTTGGTCTCTGGTTCCTCTGCCTTTTCTAAACCCAGCTTGGGCATCTGGCAACTCTCGCTCCATGTATTGCTGAAGTCTGCCTTGTAGGATCTTGAGCATTACCTTACTGGCATGGGAAATAAGTGCCACTGTACGGAAGTTTGAGCATTCTTTAGCGTTTCCCTTTTTTGGTATGGGGATATAAATTGATTTTTTCCAATCTGATGGCCAATCTTGTGTTTTCCATATTTGCTGGCATATGACAGCATCACCTTCCAAGATTTTAAACAACTCAGCTGGGATCCCGTCATCTCCTGCTGCCTTGTTGTTAGCAATGCTTCTTAAGGCCCATTCAACCTCATTCCTCAGGATGTCTGGTTCTAATTCACTCACCACACCGTCAAAGCTATCCTCTATATTATTATCCTTCCTATACAGATCTTCTGTATATTCTCGCCACCTATTCTTGATCTCTTCAGCTTCTGTTAGGTCCCTGCCATCTTTGTTTTTGATCATGCCCATT
The DNA here is from genome assembly GCF_035594765.1 of Anolis carolinensis. NCBI lineage: Eukaryota > Metazoa > Chordata > Lepidosauria > Squamata > Anolidae > Anolis > Anolis carolinensis. The sequence continues at coordinate 186,303,214 of NC_085842.1, forward strand.
TTTGCCTGAAATTTGCCTCCAATGTTTCTGATTTTCTGGAAGAGATCGCATGTCCTTCCTATCATATTGTCTTCTTCCACTTCCATGCATTGCTTGTTCAAAAATAGTTCCTTGTCTCTCCTGGCTAATCTCTGGAATTGTGCATTTAATTGGGCATATCTCCCCCTATTGCTGTTTCCTTTCGCCTTCCTTCTTCCTACTTCCAGTGTCTCAATAGACAACCATCCTGCCTTCTTGGTTTTCTTTTTCTTTTTCTTTGGGATGTACTTTGTTGCTGCCTCCTGAACAATGTTGTGGACTTCTGTCCATAGTTCTTCTGGGACTCTATTTATTAAATCTAGTCCCTGAAATCTATTTTTCACCTCCACTGCATATTCACTGGGAATATTTGTGAGATCATATCTAATTGGTCTGTGTATTTTCCCCATTCTCTTTAGTCTGATTCTAAATTTTGTAATAAGAAGTTCGTGATCTGAACTACAGTCAGCTCCAGGTCTTGTTTTCACTGACTGGATGGATGTCCGCCACCTTTGGCTGCAAAAGATGTAGTTAATCTGATTTCGGTGTTGACCATCTGGTGAAGTCCATGTGTAAAGCCGTATTTTAGGTTGTTGGAAGAGAGTGTTCGTTATGCACATTGAGTTTTCCTCGCAAAATTCTATCAGCCTACATCCTGCTTCATTTTGTTGTCCCAGACCATGCTTGCCTGTGATCCCTGTTATCATTTGACTGCCCACCTTAGCATTCCAATCTCCTGTAATGAGAATAATGTCTCTTTTTGGTGTGTTATCCACTAAGTGCTGCAGGTCCTCGTAGAACTTATCTAATTCTGCTTCTTCAGCAGCTGTGGTTGGGGCATATATTTGGATCACTGTGATGTTAAATGGCTTGCCTTGAACTCGAATTGAGATCATTCTATCATTTTTTGGGTTGCATCCAATCACTGCTTTCACAACTTTATTATTAACTATGAAGGCTACTCCATTTCTTCAGTGTTCCTCTTGTCCGCAGTAGTAGATCTGGGGGTCATCTTTTGTGAAGTGGCCCATTCCAGTCCATTTCAGTTCACTGACTCCCAGAATGTCTATCTTTAATCTTGACATCTCACCGATAACCACATCCAGTTTGCCCTGGCTCATAGATCTTACATTCCAGATTCCTATAGTGTGTTGATCTCTAGAACATCAGATCCGTCCTTCACCTCCAGCACCGTCTGCCGTTAGCCTTCCTTCCTGCTTTGAGCTAACTGCGTCATCACATCTGGGGCTACTTGGACTAGTCCTCTGCTCCTCCCCAGTAGCATTTTGACCATCTTCCGACCTGGGGGTCCTATCTTCCGATGGTATACTGACATTTCTCTGATCCATGTAGTTTTCATGGCAAAAATACCATGGTGGGTTGCCATTACCTTCCCCAGGGATAACATTAGAATTATAATTAACACAATAGAATAATATGAAGCACACAATGAGAAAGAGTTGGCCCTATTATTTATAGATGCTGAAAAGGCGTTTGATAAAATAAATTGAGAATATTTTTTCTACTACCCTGTTTCCCCTAAAATAAGACATCCCCAGAAAATAAGACCTAGTAGAGGTTTTGCTGAATTGCTAAATAGAAGGCCTCCCCCGAAAGTAAGACCTAGCAAAGTTTTTGTTTCGAAGCATGTCCAACGAACAGAACACCAGAGTATGCAGGATCGGTAAATGTACATACCATAGAGTATTGTACATGGAAATAATGGTAGTAACAAGAAATTCTTGATAGATTCACAGTTTGCCTGGTTATGCTGGTTTGTGATGACAACTACAGTATATAATAAATGTTCATTTTTTGTTCAACAATAAATGAATTCTTCTTCATGGAAAAATAAGACATCTCCTTAAAATAAGACCTAGAGCATCTTTGAGAGCAAAAATTAATATAAGACACTGTCTTATTTTCAGGGAAACACGGTATTACAAGAATTGGACATGGGCCACAATTTTCAAATCGTAATAAAAGCAATTTATTCAAATCAAGAGGCAACGATTATTCTAAATGGCAAAGAAAACAAAAAAACCAATTAATATAAAAGACAGGGCTGCCCCACCTCACCCTTGTTATTTATAATGGTAATGGAAACTTTAATAAGAGAAATAAAAGTTGATAAAACTTTAGAAGGATTAAAAATAAGAAGTAATTGTTATAAAATCAGGGCATAAGCAGACAATGTGGTCTGTATAATAGAAAACCCACTCAAAAATTTAAATTATTGGATTGAAAAAATTGAAAAATTTGGAAATTTGGCTGGTTTCAAATTAAATAAGGGTAAAACTAAGATAATGACCAAAATATGGGCAGAAAGAAAAGTGAGAAATTACAAAAGATATCGGGTTTAATAATAGTTTAAAACATTAAATATTTAGGCATACAACTTACGGCAAACAATTCAAAATTATTTAAAAAAATAATTATGAAACTACATGGAAAAAATACAAACAGATCTAGAAAAATGGAAATCCCACAACATTTCTTTAATGGGCAGAATTGCTATAATAAAAATGATTTAAAATATGGACTAAAGATATAAATAAATTCTTATGGAAAAACAAAATTCAAATTTATTAAGGGACGACACAACACGAGGAGGACTGGGCCTGCCAGACTTAAAGTGTTATTACGAAGCATGCAATTTAATTTGGCTAAAAGATTGGACAACATTAAAACATTCCTAACCCTAGAAGGCCAGGATCTTAGATCTGGCTGGCACGATTATATTTGGTATAATAAAAGAAAAACAGGAAAAAAAAATCAGTAATCACTTTATAAGAGTTTCTCTAATCAAGGTATGGGAAAAATACAAGGATAGATTTTATAGTAAAAAAAAAAAACCCTCTAGATATCGCCCATTGAAGCAAAACATAATAGAGAATTCAATAGAGAGAATTGGCTAACATACCAACAAATATTTTTTTAAAAAATAATGAATTTGTAATAAAAATACATACAGAAATTAAATAAACCTTTAAACAAATTTCATGGTATCAATATTACCAACTGCAAGCAAGTTTTAAAGAAGACGTTAAAAAGGGATTCAATCAGGAACAGGGAATATGAGATACTATAATGACAAAGAATAAAAAGTTAATAAAAATATTTTACTAAAGTGGGCAACAGAAGAGGAATATATAAAGGAATGTATGATAAAATGGGCCAAAGATATAGGCCATAGTTTTAATTTGGGATATTGGGAAAAGATTTGGAAAGAAAAATTAAAATATATGGCTGCAACTGATATTAGAGAAAACTGGTACAAGATGCAGTATAGATGGTACTATACACCAGAAAAATTAGCAAAATTTAATAAAAGGAAATCCAATATGTGTTGGAAATGTGGGAAAGAAATAGGGACATTCTTTCACCAATGGTGGGCCTGTGAGAAAATAAAAGAATATTGGAAAACTGTACACCAAAAGTCACAGGAAATTATCGGTTTCAAATTCAAATTAGAACCAGAAATGTATTTACTGAGCTTCACTAACTCAAAATTTAATAAAAATGAAGATAGAATATTCTTTTACATAAGTACAGCGGCCAGACTCACACTAACAAAAGTCTGGAAAAGGAAAAGACCCCTAACCCCGAGGAATGGATAATCAAAATACTGGACATAGTACAAATGGACATCTTAACACAAAAAATAAGAGAGGGAAAAAATAAAACAGATTGGACAAACTTTACAAAATTTCTGATAAAAAGAAGAATGGACTTTAGGATAGATCTGACTATCATATACAATGGAAATGAAAAGAGGGAAAAGGGGAAAGGAAAATGTAGTCAACGAAAAGATAATCTCGGAAGCCAAGATGGGAAGCCAAATTGCACCGTTGTTTTTGTTTGTTGTTTTTAACTTTTTCCTCTTTTTTCTATTTTTTTTCTTTTTCTTTTATTCATTTTTATGATCTCGCTTTCTATCCTATCATCTACATGTTGTTCCCCCACTTTTAATGTACTATATTCACTACAAAATAAAACTTTATACACAAAAAAAGAAAAGAAACAAGGCTAGGCACTCAGCCCACATGTATCACTAAGACTCAACCAATCACAAGCTGAGTAGCATCTACATTCTTTAGAGACATTTGGCATGAACCTGGACCTCACAACAAGCTAACCTAACTAACTAATGTTTGTTATACATTTATGCAAACAAATCTCTGTGCATGATGTGATTTTTTTTCTCTATTTAAAATTTTTACAGCACACCCCTGCCTGGTGACCCCACATAAAACCTTCCGTGACCCCATTGGGAACCACTATTCTATAGGTTGCAGGATTTCCATGTGGCCTGGAAAGCCTTTGTTATTTGAAACCATTTCTCACTGGTATGGTATGGTATGATATATGAAGGGATGGGAAAAGCTTAAAGGAAAATCAAAGAACAAACAAGAGAAACATTTTCTGTAGTGCTCTTTATTAATCTGTTTTATTCTTGGCATCTAAATAAAACAGTGCAAACAGAAAATTCATCCGTGAAAGGTTGGATAAAATTTCAAACATAAAAATATTGTGGCATATTTTTTATTTTTTTCATAGTTTCTGTTAATAGATCTCAACTTTTTTTTTAAAAAAATGCTTTTTATTAAACACAAATTATCCAATATAATAAAAGAGCAAAATACATGAAAAAAGTCGAAAAAACAAAAACAAAACAACAAAAATAGTCCTAATATATATTCACTTCTGATTGTCTTTCGAGTCGTCTTGTATCTTCTTCCACCAAAAACTAGTTCTTGACACACCTCTCCTCTTCCTTTAGGTCCCGGAGAAGTAGTTTATGTTACACCTCTTCTTTATGTTACTACAGTAGAGTCTCATTTATCCAAGCTAAACGGGCCAGCAGAACCTTGGATAAGCGAATATCTTGGATAATAAGGGGGGATTAAGGAAAAGCCTATTAAACATCAAATTAGGTTATGATTTTACAAATTAAGCACCAAAACATCATGTTATACAACAAATTTTACAGAAAAAGTAGTTTTCAGTAATGTTATGTTGTAATTACTGTATTTACGAATATAGCACCAAAATATCACGATATATTGAAAACATTGACTGCAAAAATGCGTTGGATAATCCAGAACGTTGGATAAGTGAGACTGTACTGTATTTTCTTTTTCTTTCGAACCATGTAGTCTTTTACTTTCGTCCAGTCGGTCTCTTTTATTGGTTTCCCTTGGTGTTTCTTCATTAAATATGTAAGTCTGTCCATGTTTCTTATCTCTCAGAGTATTAATATCCATTGTTCCTTTGAAGGTATTATATTAAGTCTCCATACTTTTGCAAAAACCATTCTTGCGGCGATCACAAAGTAGTTTAATGCAATACTTCCTCATTCTTTTCTAGTTTTATATCTGTCATACCACGTAAGTATAGCTCCATTTCATTTGATAGATCTCAACTTTTTAAATGTTTATCTGAAAATATATTAGATGCTGTTTATATTTTAGTATTGTTATTGTTATCTTTTTAGTATTGTTATTTTAGTATTGTTATTGAAACTAGTACAGTTATTCACCAATACAATTTGATTTTGTTCCTAATTGATATGAGCTGAATAGTTCAGTATTGTGCTGTGCCTTCAAAAGTACATACGAATATTCAAATGCAAAAATGAATGTTGTGATTTGTTACACACGCTCCCATTATACATACATCTCATTGCAATAAAAACAATCTGATCTTCTTTTCCCAATATGCCTTCTTTTTAAAGACTCAGGACTTTAACACCAACTATTCCGTTACAGCTGCATTAGCAAAAGTAAGTGACACATATGGGATTGAGAACCTTCAAGCTCATCCAGTAATACACTGGATGAGGGTCAACAAGCTGAAACTAAATCCAGACAAGACAGAGGTACTCCTGGTCATTCGTAAAGCAGATCAGGGTGTGGGATTACAACCTATGTTGGATGGGGTTGCACTCCCCTTGAAGACACAGGTTCGTGGTTTGGAGGTGATCCTGGACTCATTGCTGACCCTGGAACCTCAGGTGTCAGCGGTAGCCAGGAGCGCCTTTGCTCAGTTAAAACTTGTGCGCTAGCTGTGCCCGTGTTTTGAGATGCTAGACTTGGCCATGGTAGTCCACACCTTAGTCACATCCCGTTTGGACTCCTGCATAGCTCTCTATGTAGGGCTGCCTTTGAAGATAGTTCGGAAGTCCAAAGATCAGCATCCAGGTTACTAACTGGATCTCTGAACAGGGAGAGAACCACTCCAGGGCAGCTCCACTGGTTGCCGGTCCGCTTCCAGACAAATACAAAGTGCTGGTTGTTACCTATAAAACCCTAAATGGTTGGGGTCCAGGATATTTATCTGATTGCATCTCCTCATATAGGCCATTTTGTGCACTGCGGTCAGTGGAGGAGGCCATGCTCTCGGTCCCACCCCCATCTCAAGTGCGGCTGATGGGAACAAAAGAGAGGAAAGTGTCCAGAGGAGGGCAACTAAAATTATCAAGGTTCTGGAGAACAAGCCCTATGAGGAGCGGCTTAAAGAACTGGGCATGTTTAGCCTGCAGAAGAGAAGTCTGAGAGGAGACATGATAGCCATGTACAAATACGTAAAGGGAAGTCATAGGGAGGAGGGAGCAAGCTTGTTTTCTGCTGCCATGGAGACTAGGACGCGGAACAATGACTTCAAACTACAGGAACGGAGATTCCACCTGAACATCAGGAAGAATTTCCTCACTGTGAGAGCTGTTTGGCAGTAGAACTCTCTGCCCCGGACTGTGGTGGAGGCTCCTTCTTTGGAGGCTTTTAAGCAGAGGCTGGATGGCCATCTGTCAGGGGTGCTTTGAATGTGATTTCCTGCTTCTTGGCAAGGGGTTGGACTGGATGGCCCATGAGGTCTCTTCCAACTCTACTATTCTATGATTCTATGATTCTATGATCCAGTCTGTGGAACTCCCTCCCTATAGAAATAAAAACAGCCCCCACCCTCCTCTCTTTTAAAAAAAACTCTTGAAACCGCATTTAGGCAATTTAGAATATGGAGAGGAGGAGGACTAGGACACTTTAAATTAACTCGGTCAACCCAGATCACTTAGATTACCAGGTTTCCTCTCCCTTTGGTGGCTGCTTCCCGCTTCCCTGGGTCAAGCGCCCGCCGAACTGAGATGAAACTTCTACCTTCGGCGGGCGTTTGGGCCAGCCATTGAGCAGGTTAAGGGGGAGGGCTGCAAAAGCCCTCCCCGTTCACCTGCCCGCCCATGTCTCTGCTCCTTCGTCACGCTGGGGGCCAGCAGCACCGGCGCCCAGCGTGGCGAAGGAGCCAGCCGTGTGTGTTGCTAGGTAGCTAGTAAACTACCTAGAAACACGCACGGGGCGCTCGTCCCTTGGGAGGTGCCCCCTGCGTGTTGCTAGGTAGCTTGCTATCTACCTAGCAACACGCACACCTAGCCAGCCAGCGAGCAGGTGAATGGGGAGGGCCTTTGCATCCCTCCCCGTTCACCCGCTCGGATTGCACGGAGGCTCGGATGAGCGGGGCTCGGACGAGTGGGGTTTTACTGTATGTCTTAATGTTTAACTCATGTTATTAGTGCAATTCTGTTTTACTGGAATATTTTTATTCTGTTTCCATTTTGATCCTTAATTCCTTTGTGATAAGTTTTGTTATTGCCCATATTATTCTGTATTTTTTGATATGTTTGTACTTATTTAGGGCATTGAATGTTTGCCTTTCTTTTGTGTGTAAACCTCCCTGAGTCCTTTCAAGAAGAGAGGGCTGTCTAGAAATAAAGTATTATTATTATTATTATTATTATTATTATTATTATTATTATTATTATTATTATTAAATATCACAGTTGTCTTCAGTAGCACAATTGTATGGATTCTGCACACTCTCTCAACCTGTAATATTTCCTGCATTATTGCAGTTCTTTTATTAATCATTTTTGTTAGGATAAAGTTAAAGGTTTCCCCTAACATTAACTCTAGTCGTGTCCAACTCTGGGGGGGAGGGGGGTGCTCATCTCCATTTCTAAGCCGAAGAGCCAGCAATGTCTATAGAAACCTCCAAGGTCATGTGGCCGGAATGATTGCATGGAGCACCGTTACCATCCCGCCAAGGCAGTACCTATTGATCTACTCACATTTGCATGTTCTCAAACTGCTAGTTTGGCAGAAGCGGGGCCAAATAGTGAGAGCCCACTCCGCTCCCCGGATTTGAACTGCCAACTTTTCGGTCAGCAAGTTCAGTAGCTCAGCAGTTTAACCCGTTATGCCACCGGTGGCCCAATCATTCTTTTTATTTTAGGGCAATTATAATATAATAATAATAATAATAATAATAATAATAATAATAATAATAATAATAGGGCAATTGTGAAATTTCTGCATTAAAAACCAAAAAGGGTGGGTAGCGAAGGGTAGACTGGAGAAGAGGATAATCCCATCTCCTAATGTTACTGCTGGCAAGCCAGAACAAAAGCAAAATTGACTTATTGTACTACAGTTTATGATAGGAACAAAGAGGCTTTGGAAGCTATTGACAGGTTTTACTCCTCAGCAACTAGGATTGGAAGAATCATTGGGGGGGGGGGGGTGCACATGACTGTTACCTTTGGTGAAGGTCCAGCTACAATACTGGTTTGCCTGTCTACAGGGCCGGTTTACCTTATGAGGCCGGTTAAGCTGCCGCCTCGGGCGCACACCGCTAGGGGGCGCTGTCGACGCCTCGACAGCGCCCTGTAGCACCGCCGCTGCCGCCGCGCCAAACTACAAAGCTCTGAAGTGGCTGGGATCCACCAGAGCAGGAGGAAACGCGGAGCGCGCTCTGGGTTGTCTTCGCGAGGCACCCAACCAGACCCTCGGGAGCGCCTTTCCCCCCACTTTACAAACCCGAGGGGCGGCTTGAAGGGGCTCTGAGCCCCCCAAAATCTCCCCTTTGGGTTGGCGGGAGAAGAGGGCTTCGAGAACGAGAGGATCTTCAAGGCGGGGGCCCAGCTCCAAAACAAAGCCGGGGAGGAGATAGATGGGACCTGGAAGAAACCCTCCCGAGATCCTCCTCCTTCGGCTTGCCTCAGGAGTCCGGCACCACTTGCACAGCGGCGGAAAATGAGGGAAGAAAAGACAGATGGAAAACGTGGGGAGCGGAGCCAGAAGCGCGCCTGCCTCCGTCCTTCTCCTCTTCCCTGCCTCTCACTTTGGGAGGTTGCGAGGCTCCCAGGCGCTTCCCCCACCTTCCAGCTCCGGAAAGAGGCTTCCCCGCCTAGGCTGAAGAAAAGGAGAGGCTGAAGGGGGAGAGAGACACGCCTCCTTCCTCCTCAGCGCCGCCTCAGCCCAACTCTGCCTCTTTCGTTCCCTCTCCCTCTTGGTCTCCCCGCCAGTGGAGGGCCGGCGCCTCCTCCCTGCAGCTCCGCAAAGAGAGGCGAAGAGAAGGAAGGCTCAGGGCTCGGCTGGGCAAAACAAAACCCCCGCGCGCTCCCAAAGAGACGAAGAAAGTGAGGGGAGGGGGACTTGGGGGAGGGGTGCCTGAAGGGGCGAGGAGGAAAAGCCCGCCTTCCAAAGAAGGTCTGCGAGGAGGAGACCCCCAGGAAACTCCCCTCCCTCAAGGGTCCCCTGTCATGCTCTTTCCACCTAAAGTGGAACCACAATAAAACCACATTCAAGGTGTATAACAAATGCCACATCTACAAACACTGCATACATAGGCAGTAGACCAGAGCTTTCCAAATACAGTAGAGTCTCACTTATCCAACACTCGCTTATCCAACGTTCTGGATTATCTAACGCATTTTTGTAGTCAATGTTTTTCAGTACATTGTGATATTTTGGTGCTAAATTCTTAAATACAGTAGCATTACTGTATATTGAACTACTTTTTCTGTCAAATTTGTTGTATAACATGATGTTTTGGTGCTTAATTTGTAAAATCCTAATCTAATTTGATTTTTAATAGGTTTTTCCTTAATCCCTCCTTATTATCCAACATATTCATTTATCCAACGTTCTGCCAGCCCGTTTATGTTGGATAAGTGAGACTCTACTGTACAGGATTTCACTTTTTTTCACAGTTTTATTAGCAAACCAGTTAGGAGCCCCAGATGGTGTAGTTGACTAAAGGTTGGGTTGCTGACCTGAAAGCTGACAGGTTCGAATCCCACCCGGGGAGAATGCGAATGAGCTCCCTCTATCAGCTCCAGCTCCATGCAGGGACATGAGAGAAGCCTCCCACAAGGATGGTAAAAACATCAAAAACATCCAAGCATCCCCTGGGCAACATCCTTACAGACGGCCAATTCTCTCACTCCAGAAGCGACTCAAGTTGCTCCTGACACGAAAAAAGAGGTATGGAGAGTAGATTCCTAGTTAACCAGAACCCTCAAGGAACTGGCAAAAAATTGGAAGAAATAATACTGTATTGACAGCTGAGCTGCTGAACTTGCTGACCGAAAGGTTGGCGGTTCAAATTCAGGGAGCAGGGTGAGCTCCCACTGTTAGCTTCTGCCAACCTAGCAGTTTGAAAACATGCAAATGTGAGTAGATCAATAGGTATCACTCCATGCAGTCATGACGACCACATGACCTTGGAGGCATCTATGTACAACACGGGCTTTTCAGCTTAAAAATGAAAATTAGCACCAACCCCTAGATTTGGACATGACTAGACTTAATTTCAAGGGGAAACCTTTATCTTTAAAGTTTGTCTTTATTTGTCTTCATTTGTGTTTAATTACTGTATTTCCATATTAATACCAAGTCAATACAGAGTTTTGGGTTTGGTACAGTACGGGGTATAGTGTTAGGCCTGTTTTAAAGAGTTACTCTCAAGCAGCCAGAAACTACATTCATTCAACAGCTAATTCGCACGGGTGCTGGTTAACTGAGGATCTACTGTGCAATAACTACCCTATATACTTATGTATAAGTCTAGTACTTTTAGTAAGAAAAATACATCCCAAAAACTTGGGTTGACTTATCCACAGATCAATATGCCCTGTATCTTAATTCTTACGAAATAAGAAGCCATCAACTTTGAATGGAGTGACAAAAAGTGAAAGCCTAGTCCATCCCAAGATAACCTCAAAGATGCACCAGCCCCTCGACTCTCTGCACGTGCCACCGCTTCTGAATACTTCCCTGGAAAAATGGGGTAGCAGGAGTTTTCCCTTCTCCACAGAAGAACCCTCGACTTATAAACAGGTGATATCAAAATTCATAATTTGGGTGACAAAGCCTGCCCTCATTAAGTTCACTAAATGAAACCAAAAAAACGGATTATGTGTCACTTCCAACTGGCCAAAAGATACTTTCTCTGCTACAGTTATATAAAAAGAAACATTTATAATATCAACATGTATTTCTAGTTTAACTATTACACCCACAGCTACTTATTTTAACCAAAGCCTAAAGTTCATTCTGGGCTCCATTTATTCTTCATGTACTCAGTTGCCTCTCTCCCTCTTTTCAAGGCTCTTGCGGAATTCTAGCATTTTAACAGCTCCGCGTCTGGAAAGAGGGAGAAAGAAGAATCGGCGTGAGGCCAGGGTCACCAGACGTTCACAACCCTCGCTTTGTCGTTGTTTTCAGGCTGGACTGGGCTGTGCATGTGGTCCCAATTATGTTAGGATCTGGTTTGTATCTTTCTTGAAGTCTTGTGAGACTGCAGGAAAAGATAGGCCCAGCTCTGCCCTGTTTGTTTTGAGGGGTTTTTTTAGTGGCTGAAGGCATTCAAAAAGTGGTGCTGTTTTAAGCTATTTCAAGATTTCCTCAATACAGTACCATGTAGTATCTTCCAGGTTGCTTTGAAGCAAGCTTCATCACACAAATATGGAATCACTGAATCCTAGATTTGGAAGAAACAACAAGGACCAACCAGTCACACTCCCTGCTATGCAGAAAAATACAATCAAAGCACACATGACAGATAGTCACCCAGCCTCTGACTGACAGGTTGGCAGTTCGAAGCCAAGGAGAGTGGTTGAGCTCCCTCTGTCAGCTCCAGCTCCCCATGTGGGGACTTGAGAGTAGCCTCCCACAAGGATAGTAAAAACATCAAAACATCCGGGCATCCCCTGGGCAACAACCTTGCAGGCCGTCCATTCTTTCACACCAGAAGCAACTTGCAGTTTCTCAAGTCGATCCTGACATGGAAAAAACCCAGCCTCTGCTTAAAAACCTCCAGAGAAAGAGGTGTCAAAGGTGAGAGATTCCTTTATGAAAAGTCATAAAGGAATTCAGTAACACCCTTGAGACTAAGCTTTCCTGGATATCAATCCAGTGAACGTGGTATGTTCACTGCCAGGGCCGGTTTACCTTATGAGGCTGGTTAAGCTGCCACCTCGGGCGCACGCCACTAGGGGGCGCTGTCGACGCCTCGACAGCGCCCCGTAGCGCCGCCGCGCCAAACTGCAAAGCTCTGAAGTTGCTGGACGCAGGCGCAGATCGGCTGGCCGATCCGCGCGTGCGTCCAGCCATTTAGGGCGACATGGTATGGATATCTCACAACCTCTGAGGATGCCTGCCATAGATGTGGGCGAAACGTCAGGAGAGAATGCTTCTGGAACATGGCCACACAGCCCGAAAGACATACAACAACCCTAAAGGGTAAACGTTTTCCCCTGTGGAAAAATCAAGATCATCAGTATGAAAAAGGAAAACCCATTTGGAATGAGAGGATAAATCCTCAGTGTTGTTTCCATTACAGAGGGATGAACTGAAGGAAAAAAGAGCAATCTTTACATTCCACCTTTAAAAATCTTCCTTCTGTGCTAGTGAGAACTTTAACAACTCTGAACTCTACCATTTGTATTTAATCTGCCAATTTCGTCAAGCTGTGTTCAGTTTGAAGTACCTAACACTTCTCATTTTTTTTGGTCATTGTGTTTTACATCTTGTTCTTTCCTTTAAAAGCCTGATGAAGCTGTGATTAATATGATACACTATACTGTCGAGCAGCAAACAAAAACACTGATCATCATCTAAAACTGAAAATATAAAAGAGACACAACTCTCTTATTGGAACAGCCCCTCAAAGCAATTGGGAACTAGTTTCTGTTCACTTAAACCCATGCAAGAACTGCAACTTAAAGCACCCATAGCAAAAAAAGGTACAGCTTCTTTTTGAAGATCTTCACAGGAAGAAACCCACCATGGTTCTCTGTTGCTGAATTGCTCTTACCATAAAGATTCCTTCTAACATTCAATCAAAACCTATCCTCCTGTAATTTAAAACCATTAGATCTGGTTCTACCCTCTGGGCCAGAAGAGAACAAATGTGCATCTTCCTCTCTCAGAGCCCTTGGGGTATTGAAACACACTTCAAAGTGCTACTTATGAGCAATAAATCTCTACATGGTTTAGGTTCAGACCATTTGAAAGATTGTTTCTCCCTAGATCAGATCTGCACAATTCTGCAGACGGTAGGGGCCAAAATTAAAATAGGCTAAACTTCTTCAGAATGCAGATAGGTTTTTAGTGCAAAGGCTGACAAAGAAAACTATAATGGAAATTTAAAAACGTAATTGCTTAAAATTGGGTTTAATTGTATTGTATTTCATTGAACTGCTTTAAAATTAGAGGAAGCCTAATAGGAAAGAAACAATTACCTTATTTACAAAGATTAGTTCTAGGCTGCTGCCAGGACCATGACAAAGGGAACTGAAACCTAATTTAAATTTACTGTGCACTCTGAATACAGCATTGCAAAGTGGAAATTTTGGTATCTGATTAGGTTTGCAAGCTGAACAAAATAGTTGCAAGATGTATAGCGGTCGGAAAAAGACTAAAGGAATGACATTATGTGGCTTAAAGTGGAAACAGTTCTTAAAGGCTTTTAAAGTGCAATTTCTTATATGGACTGAGTTTTTGATGGCAAATGGATTGTGAACCACATCCAGTTCAAAGAGGTCAAACATATAAGACTTAAGAAGAAGATCAGTAAGAATAAAGCATCAACGGAATCGATGTCAATCAAATGATTTTGCAAGAACTGAAGTAAATAAATGCAGATATTTATATTATGAGGTCTGATATTCATAAAATAGCTAAAGATGTGAAGAATGAAATTGAAACGGTTATGAAGGAGGAATTTGAAATATTAAAATCAAATATCTACAGAAATACAACAGAAGAATTGAAAAAATGGAGCCAGTGGGAGACAAAACTGTGCAATTGTAACATGTGACTGGAAAAATGGGTGCGCTGGCAGAACCTTTGCAGAGGAGAGAAGATATAACTCAGGAACTGGATGTCTATTGATGTAATTCTTGCCACAAGACGTAATGGTCTACTTTGTAAGAAGTCAAACTAAAGATGACATGCTTCAGCTACATTATCAGCAGTAAGAATCATTTACATGAGGAAGTGGAAGTCTAAAGATATTTCTATTAGAGAAGAATGGATAATGAAAACTTCTTGGGAAGACAGGCGGACAAATGTCAGTGTGTGCGGGAAGAAGCAAAGACCACCAGAATGTTATCCGAATGCACGATCACTGTCCCCCAAAGCAGTTGCTATATTCCCAACTCAAGAACTGGAAACGTAATGTTGGCAGACAGGAAAAGAGACTTAAAGATGGGCCTAAACCCAACCTTAAAAACTGTGGCATGGACACAGCGAACTGGGAAGCCCAGGCCCTTGACCACTCTAACTGGAGGTCAGCTGTCACCAGCAGTGCTGCAGAATTTGAAGTGGCACGAATGGAGGACGTAAGGGAGAGATACATGCCAAAAGGAAGGTGCGTCCAGCCAAGCCTGATCAGGACCGCCTTCCATCTGAAAGCCAATGTCCTCACTGTGGAAGAACATGCGGGTCAAGAATAGATCTCCATATAGACCTCCCCAGCCACCTACACATCCACCACCAAGACACTATTGCTTGGAGGGTCATCACCCTCAGGCTATGAGGGATTGCGTAAGTAAGCTAAGCAAGTAAGTATTTAAAATACTGGATACAATGAACATGGATAAGTTAACATACTACTTAAAGACTCATCAAGATAAACCAAAGAAAGCATTCGACTGGACTCTATTAAAAATACTTGAAATCAGAAAAAAATCCAACATAACCATATAAAGACAGAGTGGTCAATAGGATATATATTAAAACAGATATTTTACTCTGATGGAAAAACTGGAGGTCAAATAATCCTTCCTCAAAGTTTTTGTATTTTTGTATTTTCTGTCTCTCTCTTTTATGCTTTGGATTTGGTTTTTATTTTCTACGCTTTCCCATTAAGAAGATTATTATTTGGTTTTAAGCAAATGTTGTAATTTCTCACTTTCCCCCTCACCCCCTCATCCCTACCCCCCAATATCTTTGAAATAAAAAAATAATAAAAAAGAAACAGAATGAAGATTGAAGGTAGTGGTGACATACCAATGCACTTGTTGAGGACAAGGATTATGCTATTATGACTAATAAGATTATGCTGTCAAACCATTTTGTTGGGAAAAGTTGTAAGGAATATAATTGAATAGAGAGAAAGAAAATCCAACTTGAACACAATACATAAAGCCAATGATTTTATCAAAAATATGGGAAAGATCTCTCCTCCATGCCAATTTTGGTCCAGATCCATTGTCATTTGGGTTCACAGTGCTCTCTGGTTATGGGAGAGCCCAAACAACAATGGATCTGGACCAATCTTGGCAATCTTGTCCATATCAAAACTCACAAATGGTATAAGCAACCTTCTAAGAGGAATGGAATCCCAATACACCACAGAAAATCCTAGTGGGATTAATTCCTGCCTCCAGCCTCATCCAGCTAGGTTTTGTTATACAGGCCAGGTGAGCATGCTCATCCAAAATCAAGTCTTGAATAGCACTTGTTTTTTCATTCACCAGGTCAGCATTCAACAGCAACATTTTCAAACCAGGGATACTGTCACGGTTTGTCTTTTTATCCTGCTCTTTTTATCTTCTAAATCAGGCATGGGCAAACTTGAGCCCTCCTGGTGTTTTGGACTTCAACTCCCACAACTCCTTTTTTAAAAAAGGAATAATCTTTATTGAATATTTTCTAAAATCTTTAAAAAACATACCTTTGGAAGTAAAAAGAGTAGAGACATGTCAAAAAGAGTAAAAGGAGAACCAGAAGATAAGGGAAAGCAGAAGACAGGAGAGAGGGTGAGAGAAAAAGAAAGAAGAGAGAAATAGAGAAAATAATATGTGTGTGTGTGCGTGCGCGTGTATGTAATGAGAGATGGTGAGAGAGAGAAGCAAAAGGAAGAGATAAAGCATAAGTTATATTGGTTTCAAAGAAAAAAAAATGTCCTTGGTATTGGGTTGGCTTCTGGGCCACTTCCTTGAGGTTTCCTCCTTTTCATTCGTAGTTTTTCCCTTTCTGTTTCTTTCTCCCTTTCTTCTGTTATTTGACAATGTTGGTACATGTTCTGTCAGTCACATTATTATGCTGTTGTTTTCCTGTTTCAAATATTTTGTTATCAGGCTCCAGTCTGTTTCTTTCTTTGTCTTCTCATTAACTTTTGATATCAAATAGGTTAATCTGTCCATTTTTTAATTTTCATAATCTTCGCTGACCAGTCTTCCATGTCAAATATTTGTTCAGTCATGCCTAATGAAAATGTTTCTGGTTTGAGTAGTATTTTTATCTTCAATATCTTTTGAGTCTCCTCGTGTATTTTGTTCCAAAAAGTTTTTGATTTTTTACACGACCACCACATGTGGTAGAAGGTTCCTTCCACTTCTCCACATTTCCAACATTTATAATGATGATGATGATAGATGATGAAAACAGCCCGGGCTGTGGCGCAGGCTGGTGAGCAGCCAGCTGCCAGCTGCAACAAATCACTCTGACCAAGAGGTTATGAGTTCGAGGCCAGCGCGGAGCCTGCGTTTGTCTTTGTCTTTGTTCTATGTTAAGGCATTGAATGTTTGCCTTATATGTGTAATGTGATCCGCCCTGAGTCCCCTTCGGGGTGAGAAGGGCAGAATATAAATACTGTAAACAAATAAATAAATAAATAAATATTATGGCTTTATCCAGTTGTCTATTCTGTATTTTGCACCCTGTGCCACTGCTCGCTTCCATATGACTAGGGCTGCAACTGTCCTATTCTAGTAAGTCAACTAACAGTGTATACATCATATATAGGAGACCTAATGGGCTTTAAGGCTGTTTTCATGGAGGTAACTGCAAAATTAACATGTTTCCCTTACAGCAACAGAAAAGGCCACAGAAGGGGAAGAGTAAAAAGTCACATGGATACCCTATTGTTCTGCTTTCCCCTCTAGTCATGGAAAAGGGGATAAACAGACAAGGAGTACATCTATACGGACCAAGTAGTGAAGGACAAATGCAGCAAAGGAAGAAGCAAAGACAACATGTAGCTGGTCACATGTAAAGTGCAGAAACCAGATCAAGAATTGGATAGTGTTTATACACACTGGAGAGTTTGGGCCAGAACTAGTTCCAGGATTCGCAGTATCTGCAGCTTCAGCCAAGCCCCCTGTCCCAATGTACATGTGTGAATCGCTGGAGTGTCCATCCCTTAATCAGTTTTGCCATGTGATGTGGTTTACATCTATGTATGCTGATGTGCATTATTGGACCTATTTCAGATAATCTTGGTTTAAAGCTTCTAAGCATGTTTCTCCCTGTGTTCACACCGTGTATCATTTGAAAACCATGTTTTAGAGATGCCCCATTAAGTGGTCAGTGTGAATGTGCCTTGTGACAGTTGTAATGTCCAAAGACTGTGTAGTTTTTAATATTCTTT
This sequence comes from Anolis carolinensis, assembly GCF_035594765.1. Lineage (NCBI taxonomy): Eukaryota > Metazoa > Chordata > Lepidosauria > Squamata > Anolidae > Anolis > Anolis carolinensis. Next base: position 186,320,944 of record NC_085842.1, read on the forward strand.
GAAAATGCTTCTTACATATGTATATAAAGGCAAGAATTTAATTTGACATCTCATTTATTATAATCAAAATTATAGATTACTTTAGTAGTGCTATTAAAAGGTCTATTTCTTGCCATTAAATCTGTGACTATAAAAATGTGATATAAGAATAAATTTCCTTCTTTTGTCTCTTGTTGACTAGAAAAATGATATCCAAAAAATCCATGCCCAGAAAGTAAGGAGATTTTTTTGGGAAAGAGTAAATACTTCACACATGCTTAGAATTCAAATGAGATGATGAAAGAAGCCATTTCCACTGTGCATGTTTTATCAACATACCACACATTTGAGAACCTCATGTTTGTCCAACCTGAGGCTGCTCCTTAGGTTGGGATTAAGTGTGACCCATGGGCCAAAAATCTAACATAATCAGGAGTTCCTAAGATGACACTACTGAAATTAAATTAATGGAAATGCAATTCAAGCACACACAGAAAATTGGAGCTAAAATAACATAACATGATTAAAAACTTGAATTAATTCATGCAAGCATGAGAGTTCTTCATGAAAAATAGGATTGACAGGCAGCCATTTATAAATAATAAGACTATTATCCATTCATGTTTGGCAGGGAAGCTCTACTTCCCGAAATGGTTTTAGCTTTAGTTAATTGCTACTGTTGCTTCTAGAAAACAAAATTAAATTATTGTTAATAAATGTCAACTATGGTGTTTAAACTACAAGTAACTGTATAGCTACATATATTTACTATAGAGAGATATGAATTGTCTGCAAATGCTTAAATATCTGGAAAACTGATTAATCCAGAGAGGGGTGCCCAGAATTAATCCTAGCTGGAGCCCAGGAATTAAAATAAATTACCTTTGACTTCAGAAAAGGAAAATGATCTAGAATGAGAGAACTGGGAAAAGGAAGTTAAAATGCAGAGTCAAGAAGGTAATATTCTCCACTATCTGTGGGAGTTACTCAAATTCCTAATTAACGGTAAGAGGTAAAGGTAAAGGTTTTCCCCTGACTCTAGGGGTTGGTGCTCATCTCCATTTCTTAGCCAAAGAGCCAGCGTTGTCCGTAGACACCTCCAAGGTCATGTGGCCGGCATGACTGCATGGTGCGCCATTACCTTCCCGCCGGAGCAGTACCTATTGATCTACTCACATTTGCATGTTTTCGAACTGCTAGGTTGGCAGGAGCTGGGGCTAACAGCTCATTCTGCTCATTCTGCTCCTGGGATTTGAACCTGGCACCTTTTGGTCCGCAAGTTCAGCAGCTCAGCGCTTTAACACACTGTGCCATCAGGGGCCCCAATTTACGGTAGTTCAGCCAAAATATCTGAACACACTATCAAGCCAATGAGGACTTCAACATAATTAGGGAGCCATTAAAGTAAAGCCTTTCTTCAGAATATGGAAGCCTTCTGCACATGAGGTGTGAGGTTGTGAGGTGTGGTGTTTCCTTTCTTCCAGAGACCATAGTCCTGGACAATGAGGTTTTTGCAGTGAGCTCCTCAGCTGTAGGTGGAGGATTGCCAGACAGAGGCTGGCATGAGGTGTTACAGCTACCGTAGATGCCATGTGACCAAGGAGAACCTGAACTGAGCTAGCTCAGACCCGACTGAGGCACATACAATGTCTGACTTCTCACTGAAGGGCATCAAACCTTTCCGGAGGAAGAAAAGCCTTCTGAATGGAGGAGTCAAATAGTGTGCCAACAAAGTTCACGATCCTTGAAGGTGTGAGACTTGACTTCTCAGAATGTAGATGAAGGCCCAACGGGTCTAAAGAGAAATAATGTGAAGTCTATGTGAGCTCAAGGTGCTTCTTCAGACTGTGCTCCAAGGAGCCAGTTGTCTAAGTATGGGAATAGGACAATGCAGTTTTTTGAAGGCAAGACTTTACCACTGCTATGCACTTTATGCAGAGGTGAGGTGCAGTGGTGAGACCAAATGGGAGGATGGTGAATTGTTAGGTTTGTCAATGGACAGTGGAACTGATAGTGGGATGGGCATACCGAGATGAGAAAGTACATGTCTTTGAGGTTGATAACGGCAGACCAGTCACTCTCCTTGAGGAGGGGGGCAATGGAACTTATTGTGAACTCTTTTGGAATTGAAGAATGTGTTTATCGCCCATAGGTCCAGGATTAGTTGAAGGCCTACATCTTTTTTCGGAATCATAAAATACTTGGAGATGAATATATTTAGATTCAAGTATGAAGTTAGAGGATGGATTGCGCCCTTGGATAGGAAAGAGACAACCTCTTTGAGGATTGCAGGGAAACTTTGAGTATTTAGGACTCGATTCGTGGTGGGAAGCTCATAGAATTTCAAGACATAGCCTTTTTTAACAATGTCAAGTACCCATATATCTGAGGTAATAAGAGACCAAGTTGATGCATAGCGGGCAAGACTGCCTGCAAAGGGTGGGTATCGGGATTCTGCAGGGAGGGTTTTGTGCATGGTGGATAGCAGCTGGCTCAGAGACATTTTTTCTGTACATTACAGCCAAGATAATAGGCATTTCCTAACCACCTACCCCATGTTACTCGTGTTAGATTCAAGAGTTTCCAGAAACTACACATTTCGGCCTTTATTTGGTGCTCCAAAATCACTCTGTGTTCTAGCACCCACCCATGGCAGTCTGATAAAACACGTTCTTTAAATATCAGAACAAAGTGTCAACAACATCTGAAGTGTTCCTCCACAGGTGTTAATTAGCAGGTAATGTGTCAACCAGTCTCTGATGTTCAGAAGAAAAGATGTCATGAGCTTCTCTGATATTTCTCCCACATACAGGTACACAAACAACATAGTAGTGTAAACTAGTCCAACATGGTACTGGAAACTAATCTTTCTGGTAGAGTAAGCTAGTCCAGAAACAAACTTTAGGATTTGGAAAGACAGTTATGAAAGAACTAGGTAAGATCTCAGTGCATAATCCTCATCTGTAAAGATGTATAATTAAATACCAAAGTGAAAATTGTCTATGCTATTATAGTTCTGATTTCTTTGTATATTTGTAAAACGATTAAGAAAACTGATAAGAAAATCATCTCATCTAAAACATGGTAATGAAAAAAAAAATAAAAATAGATTTAATAAATGGCCCCAAGAGCAAATCAACTCTCCCTAGAAGCCAAGATGATATAGTATAAAGCTGGACTTATCCTGAAAAGACACGACTCATTATAAATTACAATAAGGGAAGGTAGCAGGAAAAGAGGGAGACAACACTAAATGTGGAAAGACTCAAAGCTGATGATAAGGTGGTTTGGAGGTCTCTCCTTCTTAAGAGTGGGTGTGACATCAATTAACAAAAACAGCAAACTAGAGCAAGGCATATACTGCAGACATGTTTAGAAAAACCTGGATAGAAGGCAAAGAAAAAAAAAACCCTGAGTATAAACTGAGAATTGTTCCTGGTTGGATTACTAGTCCATCTTGGTATTGGATTTCCCTGGAAGGATGTACAAGTAATGCAACTATCCAAAACACCTTAAGGATCACCTTATTTTATAAGACCTTGCCTATGTTCTACAATCAGCTAAAGAGGACATTCTGGCAGGACCAGAGAAAGTCACTTTGCCCTCTCACATACTGCTGGAGGTTGTCTTAGAAGTGGTGTTAATCTTCGTCAAACTCATTGTGTTTTGGAATTTTAACATCCGTACTGAAGCACCCTCATCAGGACGAACTCAGGATTTTGTAGGATCCATGTCAGCCATGGGTGTCGGCTCACTACAGCCGCTCCTGAATGAATACACGAGACTAGCTGTGTTGTCACCAGAAAGTTTACTGCAGGAAACATTGACATGGAAAAAGCCAAGAATGGGAGGCGTCTGCCAGCATTCCTTTATATACCCTTCCCCCTCATTTGAAGAAGCATTTCCCGCCCAACAAAACCCCACGAAGTTTCCCCGCCAAGTCCAACAGCCGTTTCTTCTCAGGATCCCGAGATGCAGGTGTCTTATCAGTCTACATGTCAGTGACCCTGAAACTCAGAGCCACATCCAGGCTCTAGTAGCAGGGTTCTGACAATGGGCCTGTTTTAATTAATATCTGGTCTTATATATACAGCAGGTCACACTCTTTATCTGTTTTTTGCTGGTCAGGGTGATGGCGACTTGGGGACGTATGTATATGTGAATTAACTTGACTGTCACTTCCAAACCCTCTGTGGAGGCGTGAGGGGCTTTGGTGTCTTCGGTTTTAGGCCTGTTCTTGGGGTTATTTGGGGTGCTGATTCAGAAAATTGCATTGGCTATACCAAATCAGCTCCAGCTTATTAAATATGGATGGCATATGTTCTGCATCAGAAACTAGAGCTAATGTGTAGGCTTGAGCGATCCACGAAAAAATTGATTCTAAACTCGTTTCAAAAGTAGGGGGGTAGCGTTTCGTTTCTGATGTCATTTCCGAATTTTGCCCTCAAATTTTTTTGAAATTAACGAAAATTCATTAGTTTCAAAAGTAATTCGTTAATGGCGGACACGCATGCACAGTGGCCCAAAACAGCCTGGGGGGGGGCTTTTATGGGGCTCTCCTGCACTCATTTTTTCAGCTATACTGATCAAATTTGGTACAGCGGGAGAACACAATCCACCCTGCTTGCTCGCCAAATTGCAGAGCGTTTGCCCTTTCCTAAGATTTATTGCGCAATTTCATAGTTCATATTAAAAAACTTTATTTAACAATTGCAAAAATCTGTTCCTGCTTTTGAATTGTTATTTCCTGTTCAATAGGGGTTCCTTCACTGTGAAAGTCCTTCTTCTACTTGTGTAACATTGTTTCAGTGCCCGTAAATCTGTCAAAATGTTAGGACATTGGTGGCCAAGAGACACATTGTGCTGCCACAATGCGCAATGACTTTCCCCAGGCATCCAGATTAGAGGCCATTATACCACAGTGGTCAAGCCCCTCCCCCTCCCAATAAATGTAAGATTTGTGCGACGTTGGTTTGATTTATCGCCTGATGGCAAAATGGGGGCTTGGATCCCACTCCCCTGGGGAGCCGGCCACCGTCGTGCGGCTCCCACCCCCGCCCCTTTCCCCAAAGCAGCAGGGCGGGGGCTTAACTGCGGAGATAGACATAGGGGCTTGGATCCCACTCCCCTGGGGAGCCGGCCACCATCGGGCGGCTCCCACCCCCGCCCCTTTCCCCAAAGCAGCAGGGCGGGGGCTTAACTGTGGAGATAGACATGGGGGCTTGGATCCCACTCCCCTGGGGAGCCGGCCACCGTCGGGCGGCTCCCACCCCCGCCCCTTTCCCCAAAGCAGCAGGGCGGGGGCTTAGCTGCAGAGATAGACATGGGGGTTTGGATCCATTAAAAGCACTGGCAGGGGGAGGGGAAGGTAGGACCGCAGCTGTTTTGCAGCCTTGGGCGGTGTTAAATATTCAGAAAGACCTGCTTTCATGAAGGTCCTCCTGACAACCCGGGGCGGTCATCCTGCAAAAGGAAGGAAAAATTGCCCAGATATGTACAGAAGGACAGCTGGGAGAGAAGCGAGATGCATCGCAGGAAACTCGACCACGTTGGCCAAGAGGCAGCAAAAAGAAAAATAAAAAATCCCCGTGGGGATCCGAACCAGCAGCAAAGACCCCACCATGCGCCGGCCATAGCCGGCCGGCACTGTTATGGTTGAGCCTTATGGCTCCAATTCTGGGAGACGTGGTCGTAAGACTCCTCGAGAGTCAGACTCTCTTGAGGAGCGAGAGAGGAAACGGCTGCGGGACTTATTTGCAGAACCGACAAAGATTCCTTTGAGGGTTTTACCGAGGGAATGGAGGAAGAGGTGGTTAGCTCAGAGGAGGATGACATGGAATGGACTCGTGTGAGGGAGGATTTGGGTGTTCCTGGTAATGATAGCATGGGAAGTGACTGGCGGGTTGCAGGATCGGACCCATGGACGAGTTGGAGGGATGGAACGGGATCCACAGCTGGGGATGCTGTGGGGCGTAGTCAAAGATGTTTTAGTTCTGATGAGGATGATGATGATGAGGCACCTGGAATTAGGGGAGCAGCTGATAGCGATGAGGAGTTGTAAACTGGCATAAAATGGGGTTTTGAATCCAGGGCTAGTTGCGTTGGGCAAGGTAATCTGGACGAACGCTTGGGCTCTTGTTGGGAATTTCCTGAAGACGGGTGTGTTTCGTTTGCTGAATACGTAAGTTACCAAGGACATTGGGCATAGACGGCGGGAGGAACTGTGTGGGCTTTTGTTGTGCAACCTGTGTTTAATCTTATTAGCTTGGACCTCCGTCGTCTTCTTGACGAACATTATTTACCTACTCTTGATTGACGCTGGACTGACTGACTGACTACGGCCTTGGACTATCCTTTCTGTGGCTATCGGTGGAATTCGTGGAACCTTAGACGCCTGCACCTGGCTATCGACCTCGGACCGGATTGGGACCCCGCTGACCGCTGCAACCCTGATTGATGTGTTTGGACCCGGAGTTCGCCCGCTGCACAGAGGAGTAACAACTTAGTTACTCAACCACAGCTGCTGAGTAGCAGAGAGGAATCTGCTGCCAGTATTTATGTTTTATTGAGTCTTTGTTTACCAGCTTTTGTTTGTTTAAAGTGCCAGGCTGAAGTAAGCATTTTTGGTTTAACCCGGATTAAACTCCTGTTTAATCCGGTTAATCTTTTGAACCGTTTTTGAGTGACTTTTCATATTGAAGGCGAGTGTTTGCCTAGTCCTTTGTTTTTTACGAGCATTTTTTGGTTCTGTATCTTTAATAAACTGTGTTGAATCTTATCTGGTGGCGTTCTGTCTGTGACAGGCACGCATCCCGGAGAGAGAGAGAAAACAAGAGGACCCCGCTCAAAAGGAAGGATCTGGGGAAAATAGCTCAAATATGTACGGAAGGACAGCTGGGAGAGAAGCGAGATGCATCGCAGGAAACTCGACCACGTTGGCCAAGAGGCAGCAAAAAGAAAAAGAAAAAATCCCAGTGGGGATCCAAACCAGCAGCAAAGACGCCACCCTGCGCCGGCCATAGCCGGCCGACACGCATCCCGGAGAGAGAGAGAGAGAAAACAAGAGGACCCCGCTCAAAAGGAAGGATCTGGGAAAAATAGCACAAAAATGGACGGAAGGACAGCTGGGAGAGAAGCGAGATGCATTGCGGGAAACTTGACACAATTGGCCAAGAGGCAGCAAAAAGAAAAAGAAAAAATCCCCGGGGGGATACGAACCAGCAGCAAAGACCTCACCCCGCGCCGGCCACAGTTGCCCGGCACGCATCCCGGAGAGAGAGAGAGAGAGAGAGAAAACAAGAGGACCCTGCGCAAAAGGAAGGTTCTGGGAAAAATAGCATAAACATGGACGGAAGGACAGCTGAGAGAGAAGTGAGATGCATCGCAGGAAACTCGACCACGTTGGCCAAGAGGCAGCAAAAAGAAAAAGAAAAAATCCCGTGGGGATCTGAACCTCTATGTCTATCTCAGCAGCAAAGACCCCACCCTGCGCCGGCCACAGTTGGCCGGCACGCATCCCTGAGAGACTGGCCCGCCCCACCCACAAAGTTTTCTGTTTTTGTGACCTAAGCCCCTGTCCTGCGGCAAATTCTGTCATGTAACTTCTCTCCAAGAAGATCCAAACCTCTATGTCTATCTCAGCAGCAAAGACCCCACCCTGCGCCGGCCATAGTTGGCCGGCACGCATCCCTGAGAGACCGGCCCGGCCCACCCACAAAGTTTTCTGCTTTTGCGATCTTAGCCTTTGCCCTGCGGCGAAATTCTGTCATGTTACTTCTCTCAGAGAAGCCCCGCACTACAGGAAGGTCTCCGTAACGGCTGTCATAAAAGCCCAAGTGTCATCCCACCCCTACGTGGGAAAGAAAAATAATTATACCGCCACTCGATTAAACCGAAGAGGCTTTACTGCCAGACAAAAAGGCAGTTAAACCACTCCAGCACTCCAAGGCCTTAGCAGACAGTTTATTGCCCATTGCGACCAGGAATGCAGAAAAATAGGGCCCCCTGACCTCGCAATTTCTCTTGTTTGCTTTCCCTTTCCTCCCCTTTGCGTCGCTTCCACAAAGTTTTATGTTTTTGTGACATCTCCTACTGCTTCACTCAATGCTAAATCTTCACCATCCCCAAGTCGATGGATAGGATAATGCTGCTCGATTGACCCAAAGAAAAGGTTGTTTGGAGTGTCACAATCTCAGACACTTCCGAGTTATCAAGGTGAGGTAGTCCGTTGTTGATTTTGAGGTAGTCCATTGTTGACTTTGAGGTAGAGATGCAACCCAACAGTGCTGTGGTCTCCATCATCCAAGATTCAGTGATACTATATCAAAGCCATTACCTGTTGCAAATGTTTTCAATATGTCGTGATATTGCGGTGCTACTGTTTAAAAACAACTTTACATCGGTGCGTGTTATTGAACTCCTTTTTTTCTACCAAGAAGTAGCAATACATCATCTTTTCGTTTATCATTCGTAAAATCATGATTTTCAAATTGGATGCTAGCTTCTCATCAATCTCACCTCAACAAAGATTCTGATGGACCGTTATCTCTGTAAAGTGAGACTCTACCGTATTCCTTTACTGAATGTCTTACCGAAGGATCCACATCGATTATAACAATGTTCTTTCTGTACAGTAACTGCGAGGATCTGGAGAAGACCTTACAATCATGGCTCTTTCCCGAAACATTTTTTGCAAAAAAAGGGTAGAGATTTGAATTTAATCCGTTCTGAACCCAAAGTGGATGCATTTCCTACCTTGGCTTTTATAGACTAAGTTCCCCCTGAATATCCTTCTTCCCAGCCAGAATCATTATTAAGGGAGACAAAACCTAGAGCAACTGCAGGGAACGGCCCCTAGAGATTGATTTACCCAAAAACGAAAGTGGGCAACGGTGTGTGATGATTAAGACGAGAACAGAAGGGATGAGAGGAAGGAAAGCATAGGAGGATAGAGGAGTTGTTGGACATAGGCCAAAGGGGCAACCCCCCCCCCCCAAAAAAAAATTAGCCAAAGTTAATCAGAAGCAGAGCAGCTTAAAGGAGGAGTACTGTTGTTCTAGGAGGCGTCAGTGTCAAAATCCAAATCGGGGAAATTCAACACGGGAAGGTTGGCCTTCAGGAAGACCAGTTTCTCAACTGTTTGAGGGTCCAGCAAGCTGCGGTGGGGTATGACTACATCTCCCGCTAGGCTGAAGACCCTTTCGCTCTGCACGCTGGTGGGCGGACAGCTGAGAAACTGGCGGGCTACGTGCAACAGATCCGGCCACATGTGATCACGTGAAGCCCAATAGGCCAATGGATCACAAGAAATTATCTCAGGAGGCTCCTCAATGTACCTGTTGACCGAGCATTCGGCCGAGTCTACCTTTTGCACAGAAGCCAGCAAAGAGGAATCTTCCGAGCGGACTAGTATGGCCACCGTCTCTGCAAAGAAAGCGTTTCCTTGTCGCGGCTGGAGATCCGTAACCCTACGGCAACCCCCTGCCGGCTCCCCGGGACTATCACTCTCACCACTTGCACTAGTGCTGGGGGTGCCAGGCATTTCCGGTAGAGGGGCCACTGTGCCCGTTTCCCCCACCCTGGCAGCAAAGACCTCCCTCACAAGGTTAACTAGTTGGGCCTTCCATACGGTAAAGTCTTTTGGGCAGACGGTGTACTTTAGCCGTGGATCACACAAGGCCGCCAGCATATGGACCTTGCTGGAAAGAAGTGGCTCTAGGCGTTTCCGTACAGCAAAGGACAACCTCCTCACTACCTCCTGGACCGGCGGTGTCAGCGGTCCAGCCAGGGAGTCCAGTGTTCGACCGGCCCCAAGCATTTCTAGGTGCCTCCTTAGCCCCAAGACAAGGGGCACCGCCTGGCTAAGAAGGGCTTTTGATTCCTAAAGGGTCTCTGTGGCATCTTTGAATGGCTTTAGGACGTCTACCAGCTGGGAGATGGTGTCCCACTCTTGCTTACTTGGAACAAGCTTGCTAACAGGCGCAACTAAGGAAAGGGAGATGCCGTGTACCGCCTTCTGCTGCTCGACCATGCGTGCCAGCATCTTATAGGTTGAATTCCACTGGGTAGAGACGTCCTGGAGCAGCTTGTGCTGCGGGAGCCCTTCAAGGCTCTGTCTCTCTCTCAGCTGCCGGGCTGCCTTGATGCTCCTGTGGAAGTAGCCCGCGATCTTTCTACAGCGCTCGATCAGCAGGGCGATGTTTGCGGTGCTGGCCGGCTGCTCTTCCGGGCTCTTTAAACCTTCCTTGATGGTATTGTGAAGCAAGTGGGCCATGCAGGTGACATTCAAAAACCCTGCACTTTCAACCGCTTTGATCATATTTTTACCAGCGTCAGTCACCATGAACCCCCTCCTCATTTCTTCTGGCCTGCACCGCATCCACTCCCCCATCATGTTTCCCAGATAGCTGCAGATGGTCTCTGCCTTGTGATCACGATCAACTACCTCCAAAGCGAGGAGTGCCCAACGATGGGATGTATCCATACTGCCTTCCTTCTCCCACCAATGTGCCGTGAGAGAGAGGTAAGAATGGCCTCCTCCCAAGCTTGACCAAATATCAGAGGTAAAATGGATGTGTCCTCCCATGGCGCTCCGCAACATCTGGATAATGCGTTCCTTGCAGCCCTCAAACAAGCCGGGAATAACTTTTCGGGCAAAGGTGTGACGGAAGGAGATTTTGTAGTGGGGGCACAGGCGTTTCATAAGGTGAACGAAGCCATCTTGTTCAACCATGCGGAAGGGATGGTGATCAAGGGCCATCATCTCTCCCACACTTTGGGTTATCTGGCAGAGTGTGGGTAATGTTTCCCCCGTTCTTTTCCTGGGTAATGGCAGGCCCCAATCCTCCAAGGTGGACTGTGTCTGCCTTCCACCTTCTACACCAGGAGAACTTTGTGTGCTTATGCTGCCACTGCAAGGGCTTGCAGCTCCCCCTCCTACCGATATCGAGGGATGGTGCCGCTTCATGTGAGAGCTCAACCCCGAGGTCGCAAGATGTCTCGGGTCTCTGCCTCTGCTGATATTTGCCCCACAGTGTCTACAAACTGCCAAAGTGGCACGCTGAGTGTGGACATTAAAATGGTCCCAAATATATGACCTTGGCCTCCCCACAGCCACTGTGCCGACGCCCAGGGAGGTAGGAGTCGTGGGCACCATAACAGCGGCATGAGAAAGTCTATGATTTGATGGTACTACCTCATCTTCCTCCTCCTCACTGTCAGTAGCGGGTGGAGGGGTGGGGTTTACAAGATCCTCACTATCCACCACCTATACTTCCAGGACGGCAACACCTCCATGTTCCATTGTTCGTGCACTTGTCTCAGCTCCAACAGACAACTGGCGGAGGGCTGTGAACTTTCCACAGTCGAACAGCCAGCTTCATCATCAAGTCCACCCACTCCCATCATTGCGCGTTCAAGACGGATGGAATCCACCCTAACTTTTTTGGCCCCCCACAGTGTCCGGGCTGTAGCTTGACCACTAGCAGGACTTGCTCCACCAGACCCGCGTACAGCTGAACGCTTCATGATAATGGGAGTGTTTTCAGCTTTCAGAAGGGAGGAAGGTATTGCGTTACTGGGGGGAAAGATGTGTTGTTTCTTGTTTGGCAATGTAGAACTCTGCAAACACTTCTATTACTGTTGTTCTTATTCTTATACTTAAAAAAGGGTATAACTGTATTTTCCAGACTTTGCTAGGGTTGATAAGAGAAAGAGATTTGCTGCAAGCCCAAATTGAGCAGCTCAGAGAAAGGAAAGAGGGAAAAACAATACGCCCTCCCTTTTACCCAAACCAAGTGGTATTGCGGAGGATTATGGGACTTGTACCTTTTGCCAGACTTTGCTAGGGTTGATAGGAGAAAGAGATTTGCTGCAAGCCCAAATTGAGCAGCTCAGGGAAAGGAAAGAGGGAAAAACAATACACCATCCCTTTTGCCCAAACCAAGTGGTATTGCGGAGGATTATGGGACTTGCTACCTTTTGCCAGACTTTGCTAGGGTTGATAGGAGAAAGAGAGTCACTGCTGCCAGCCCAAATTGAGCAGCTCAGGGAAAGGAAAGAGGGAAAAACAAATACACCCTCCCTTTTGCCCAAACCAAGTGGTATTGCGGAGGATTACGGGACTTGCTACCTTTTGCCAGACTTTGCTAGAGTTGATAGGAGAAAGAGATTTGCTGCAAGCCCAAATTGAGCAGCTCAGGGAAAGGAAAGAGGGAAAAACAAATACACCCTCCCTTTTGCCCAAACCAAGTGGTATTGCGGAGGATTATGGGACTTGCTACCTTTTGCCAGACTTTGCTAGGGTTGATAGGAGAAAGAGAGTCACTGCTGCCAGCCCTATGAGCAGCTCAGGGAAAGGAAAGAGGGAAAAACAATACACTCTCCCTTTTGCCCAAACCAAGTGGTATTGCGGAGGATTATGGGACTTGCTACCTTTTGCCAGACTTTGCTAGGGTTGATAGGAGAAAGAGATTTGCTGCAAACCCAAATTGAGCAGCTAAGAGAAAGGAAAGAGGGAAAAACAATACACCCTCCCTTTTGCCCAAACCAAGTGTTATTGCGGAGGATTATGGGACTTGCTACCTTTTGCCAGACTTTGCTAGGGTTGATAGGAGAAAGAGATTTGCTGCAGCCCAAATTGAGCAGCTCAGAGAAAGGAAAGAGGGAAAAACAATACACCCTCCCTTTTCCCCAAGTTGTTTTTCAGTGGATTATGGGGAGTTTTGCCAGACTTTGCAAAATGAAAATTGGAAAATTTGATTTCTTCTATTTGCAACTCACTTTAATGCCTATGCAAAGAAAAGTTTCCTAATCAAACGCTCAAAAAGCTGCTGAACTCCTCTTTGTCCGAAAGAAAAAAGCCCACCCCGCACCAGGCAATATGGCGCAGCAGAAAAATTGCAGGGCTGGTGGGCAAATGGCAAACGCCAAGCTGCTGGGGGAAAAAAGCCCACAGACCCTTTGAAAAAACACCCTAACCCAAACACCCACCCACCCGTTTTCCTCCTCACCCACCCACCCTTTCTCCCGGTCTTCTTTAGCTCAGCCAAGGAAGGAAGCTGTGCGCACTCGCAGCACTAAAATCTTGCCTGCCTGCCTGCCTGGAATCTCACTCCCAACCACCCTCTCTGCAGATCCTGAGCCAAATGAGCTACGAGGCTCCCTGCAGGCTCTTTTCATTCAGGACGTACAAGCCCCTCCCCTGGGTTAAACGTGCTCTCTGATTGGCCACAAGGTGGAAACAACATCTGGGTTGCCCCAGTACAAGTTTGGGTGATTTGCAAAACCTTGTTTTCCTAACGAAAAAAAACGACGACATTAGAAAAAGGGCCTATCGCGGTTCGAAACCGCGGGATCCACACGACTGGACAATCTAGGTCGAATATTGCTTCAAAAGTTACAAAACTAACGAATTACTAACGACAAACGGGGAAATCGAATTCTTTGAGCAAGCCTACTAATGCGGTCTATCCAATGCAATTTTCTGAATCAGCACCCCAAATAACCAAACCAAATCTAACGTTGACCAAAAACTGATTTGTAACCCTTCTGGTACTAACGTTGAAGAGTGCTCCCTGGTCAAAGTGGTCCCTGGCCAAAAAAAAAGTTGGGAACCACTGCTGTAATACAACCACTGTTACATAGCGGGAAATAGAATAGAATAGCTTTATTGTCATTGTGCTATTGCACAAAAAAATTAAATGCTTCCCCCAGCATACATAACAAAACAACACACCAATCCCTCCACACCCCAACCACCACCACATCAATACGAAACCATGGAGTTCAACATAGCCATAGCTCTAGGATAAAAGCGATCTCTCAGTCTGTTTGTCCTTGTCTTTGTCACCCTGTACTGTCTGGCAGATGGAAATAATTCAAAGAAAAAGAGTATGTCAGGTGAGATGAATCCCCAATAATGCTCTGAGCTTTCTTAAAGCTGCAGGACCTATAAAGTTCTTCCAAAAAGAGGAGAGGGCAACCAGTGATTCTCTGAGCAGAAGTGGTGACCCTTTGGAGCGCCTTCCTGTCTGCCACTGTGCAGTTACCAATCCATGGGCAGATACAGTACGTTAGGACACTCCCTACAGCACAGCAGTAGAAAGTCACCTCCAATTTTACATTCAGTTGTTGATTTCTTAGAAGTCTCCAGTAGTATAGTCTCTGCTGGGCCCTCTTAACCAATGCTGCCATATAGGTGCCCCAGGTCTGATCCTCCTTAACAATGACACCCAGGAACTTAAAACTGGCCACCTACTCCACTTGGTCTCAATTTATGACCCAGGGCTTGTAAGTCCACTATTCACTTCTTCACTTCACTTCACTTTATTTCTTAATTAGTCGCTCTCCACCAGAGTGCTCCGAGCGACTTACACTTTAAAATATCATTCCACAATATAAAAACATTCAACATAAAAACATTCAACAGTGACGATTTGGCAAACTAGATCTGATCTACTCAAATGCACAACCAAACAGCCAAGTCTTGAGCGCTTTTCCAAAAGGTTGCAACTCCGACATTGCTCTAAGATATGGAGGCAATGACTTCCATAGAATTGGAGCACAGGTCAAAAAGGCTCTACGCCTTGTAGCTTCCAGGTGTACCTCCCTAGGACCCAGTACGTATAGGAGATTTTTCTGGGAGGATCGAGGTGACCACTGATGAAAAAAAGGAATGAGGCGGTCCCTAAGATATAATGAGCTCCTTATTGATGTTAAGAAGCAGATTATTGTTCCTGTACCATGAGAGCAGCCAATCCACCTTATCCCGATAGGGAGATTCATCCCCTTCATAGATAAGCCCCACCATCTGCGAACTTGGTAATGATATTGCTATGGTGGACGGGGGTACAATCATATGTGTACAAAGTGTAAAGCAGAGGACTCAACATACAGCCCTGTGTTATTCCAATGTTGAGAGTGAGAGCTAACGAGGTATGATTACCTAGTCTAACCTTCTGGGAATGTCCAGACAAGAGTCCATAATCCAGGAACAAGTTGAATATGACAATCCAAGAACTATGTGTTTAGACAGCAGTCTATGTGGGAGGATTACGCTAAACACGGAACTAAAGTCTGCACAAAGCATCCTGGTCTGTAGTCCTGAAAATTACCAGTAGGAAACTTCTTTGGTACTGGAACAATGATGGAGACCTTCAAACAAGATGTAGTAATAGACTGAGAAAACAACCGGGTAAAAATCACAGTAAAAACACTAACCAATTGGTCAGCACAGTCTTTAAGCACCCGACCAGAAATGCCAGTGGTTTTGCTAAGATTCGCAGCCCTCAAAACACGCCTTACCTCATGCTCCTCCATGGTGAGATGGGAGCTGCAACTGCCCAGTGGCTGAATTTCAGCTACCACTGGTGGGATTACTTCAAAGTGGGCGAAAAAGTGATTCAATTCAGTGAGGCGATCCTCTCAGCAGGAATGTCATTGTTTGATTTACAGTTAGTAATTTGTTGATAGAGCCCCAAGTGGCGCAATGGGTTAAACTGCTGAGCTACTGAACTTGCTGACCCAAAGGTCAGCTGTTTGAATCCTGGGAGTGGGATGAGCTTCCGATGTTAGCCCCAGCTTCTGCCAACCTAGCAGTTCGAAACCATGCAAATGTGAGTATATTAATAGGTACCACTCTGGCGGGAAGGTAACAGTGCTCCATGCAGTCATGCTGACCACATGACCTTGGAAGTGTCTTTGGATAATGCCAGCTCTTCAGCTTAGGAATGGAGATGAGCACCAAAATATCAAGATGTATTGAAAACACTTACAAAAATGTGTTTGATAATCCAGAACGTTGGATAAGCGAGTGTTAGATAAGTGAGACTCTACTGTAGTAGGAAATCCTCTCTTTGGTAAAGCGGGATCATAGAACACCAGCCCGAGCCCCCAGAAGTGGATTTATTGTCCCAATACTGTGTATTTCATATACAGTCAGTGCAGGTCCCTGGAAACAACAAGTTGTGCCATGTTTATAGTGCCACCAAGTAGCTGCCTTGGGAAGAAGACTCCAAACAAGAGCCACAAAGTAGCTACCTTGGGAAGAGGACTCCAAATAAAGCAGATTTCCAGAAAATAAACCAAATAACAAGAAATAATGTAAGGAAATCCTCTGAGGCAGAAGATTTAATTACACTCAACTTTCCTTGCAAAGATAACACTACTAGCAATATAAACAATGGAAATAAACAACTAATCTATGGAAAGTGAAAAAGAGAGCAGCATGTGATATCATCAACCAAAGTATCCTTCTGGGTCCTATGGCCAATATGGGACTTGGGACATTGCTTTGCAGTGATTCCAGTCTTTCTTGTCTGAACATTCCTGGATTAAGTCTCAGATGGAGGAGTAATGAGCCTCTGGGGTTTCAAATATGCTGGTTAACATCTGCATGAAGTTACTGGGAGAGGTCAACTGGAACTGCCCTCAGTATGCTGACATTACTCAGCTCTATCTCTCCTTTTCAACGGATGGCTAGGGGGTTGTACTAAATCATTGCTTGGATACAATAAAGGACTGTATTAAGGTGAACAGGCTGAGGTTTAATCTGGGCAAAATGGAAGTGCTGCTGGTCAGTGGCACTGGGACTGTGGTCTGTAATGCATAGGATAACCCTTCTCCCTTTTTAAAAAGGATATTTTTAAATAGCTTAATTTTTTGATGTATATATTTTTATTAAAGTTTTACCTTATAAAATAGAGTAAATTAACATTGAAAGAGTGAGAACATTTGATTGTATAGAAAGTAGGAAAACTGAGATTTAAAAAGGATCAAAAAGGGAGAAGGGGGAAAAAACCAAAACCAAAAACAAAGCTAAAGTGTCCATATTTATATAAAAAAAGAAAAATAAATAAATCTGAACAAATGGCGATATAAAAATGCAAAAGCACTTGGCAAAGAAATATCTTAATTTTAACACACACATACACCACAAAAACATTTTTGCTATACAGAACACATACTTCTTATAAACTGTAATTAACTGTAATAAAAGCAAACAACCTGAACATACACTAAGTAAGACACAAAAAGAAATACATATACACACAGTCACAGCAACAAATGGGGGTTGGGGTGAACAGGCCTTGATTTCCAAGCTGAGTGTATTATTTGTCTCCTAAACAAAACATGTTATTCATCAAACTAGATAACATATGTGACCTTCGACATAACATGATTTCTACTATTCCTAAAACACTGTAACTGATTATCTGTTCCAGTTCTTTCTCAAGTCTATCACAACTAGTTGCCAGTCTTGCTTAAATTTCTCTATTGTGTTGTCTTTAATTGAGTTTGTCAGTCTGTCCATTTCAGCAAAGTTTCAACAACTGATTTTTTTGTTGATTTTCTCTTTGTTTTTCTACTTTTGTGTACACAATGTTCTTACCAGCATACTAAAAATATTGTAGAATGTCTCCATGTTTCTTTTTATGTGCATCATCTAATAGTCCTAACACATTCTGGTTTTATCTGTAGCTTTACATTTAATTTTCTTTTCAATTATATACTGTATCCTTACCCAAATAATCTTTCCTCCAACACAAATACACTTCATGTGGAAAAAAGTACCCACTTTATCTTTATCCCAACATTTTGAACATGCATTAGATGCTCCTTTATAGACAGTTTCTCAGGTGTTAAATATTATTTTATAAAGGTCCTCAGGTCATCAAAATGAATGTAATACCCAGACCTACATCCCCCCCCCCCCCAGTATTCCAATGGAGTATTATGACCTATATTTTGAGATCATTGAATCATACATTCTATTTTCCATTTCTATCAGTTCCAAATTGTCCATGAAATAAAAAAGAACTTTCTTAGTTTCTCATCTCTCTTTGATTCTGTTTCATCTAATTTATCCGGGCTTTAGCACAGCAGGTTAAACCAACAGCTGAAACAAATCTTGTCAGTTAAGAGGTTGACAGTTTGAAGCTCGGGTCAGGATGAGATCCTGATCCTTAACCCAGCTTCCACCTACTTAGCGGTTCGAAAGGAAAATGTGGGTAGATAAATAGGGACCGCTTAAAAGCAGGGAGGTATTAAGGCACCCATAAAAGGAAATGCTGGCGATTTGATCAAAAGGAGGAAGTTACGAACAAAGCTCTTTGACAGTGAGATAAAGTGACAGCACACACACACACACACCCTGGTGGCTGGAACTGAGAAAGAAGCTGAAGATGGAAAAGCCTATATACCTCTATCTATGTTCAGTTGTCTTTCTTATCTGTGTATAAATGGCAATGAATGTTCGCCGCATATGTATGTTGTGTGATCCACCCTGAATCCCCTTCGGGTTAGAAGAGCAGAATATAAATACTGTAAATAAATAAATAAATAAATAAATGGAAAATAGCCCGTGCTAATCTCCTAAAAAATAAATTGTTTCCAAAGTAAATTTTATGAAAATAAGAAAACACAAGCCAATTTTTAGATATATAAAATTACACAACAATACACTATCTATTAATAAGAAGTTATACCAAAACAGAAAAAAATACCCATAGAGAAACACCCCCTCCCTGTAGTTCACCCACAATCAAAGAGCACTGTGAACCCAACTGACAGGTCTGCCTCAAACTTGGCACGCATACCCAACATGGCCAACTTTGAATATTAGACAGGTTTGGAGGGGATTGACCTTTGATGCTGGGAGTTATACTTCCACATCCAGAGAACACTGTGAACCCAAGCAACAATGGTTCTGGACCAAACTTGGCACACATACTCACTATGGCCAACTACTGGTGTGGTTTGAGAATAATGACAGAGGATGGTGGGAGTTATAGTTTACCCGAATTCTTATGCATTTTCTTATTGCATTCTTAAAATCCAAAATCCAGCGATGAATTATTCTTATGTTTATCCTTACAAAAGACCTAACCCAGGCATCACCAAGTACCTAAGCTAGTGTAAAATAAATGCAATTCTGAGCATTGAGGCAAATAACTATTTACTGCTTTAAAGATAACAATCAGGACTTTCAATTAGGTCCAAAACATTTTGAGATTCATTAGCACACATGGTTCACAAGGTTTATTCACAAATATGCATTTATTACTTGGTGTACTCTGGGAGTGTTCAACCTTTTGGTTTCACTGGGTCACACTGGAAGAAGAATTGTCTTGGGTCACACATAAAATACACTAACCCTAATGATAACTGATGCACATTTTCTTGATATCCACCACTACAAATAAGCAAAAACTAGACCTTGAATAATAGTCATACCTATGCGCCTCCCCATTCGAAGGGTTTTTAAAAGTTGTTGAGCAGGTAATGTGAATTATGGATAATATTTGATATTTGTAGACTTAACATACTCTGATTATTCCATTCTATCCTGTTGTCATCTACAAAGTTTGCACTCGAGAACTGTGCAATTGGGTTACAAAACAGAAAATCGTAATGTTTTAAGTTTACAACTTTGTGTTCATAGGAATTCTGGGCCATATGTGGCCCAAGGATCACAAGTTGGACAAGCTTGGGGTACAGATTTGAGGTGAGTACTTATTTTTTTTTTCATGTTATCTCAGTGCCCATTTATAACTGATGAAAGTGTCTATGTGGGGTTGAATCAGCCCTGCGCAGCATATGACCAATGGCCAGTGCAGATGGGGCCTAGGTTGAAAAAATTATTACTGGGGGATAAAAACATGCTAGATTAGTCTTCAAACTGGCAGCGCATGGGGTGCAGACCCACAAGTAATAAGAACATCAGCCCTGGCCTTGTCCTACTCAACTGCTGAGTATGCCTGTCCTGTCTGGCAAAAGTCTGCCCATGTGAAGCAGGTGGACATAGCACTAAACGAAACATGCAGAATAATCACAGGATGCCTTAAACCTACACCTGTTGATAAACTCTACAAATTAGCTGGCATTGCCCCTCCTGACGTGCGACAGGAAGTTGCTGCTAACTGCGAGAGAAATAAGGTCGAACATTGTGAAAACCACCCACTGCATGACTATCAGCCTCCTCCCACCAGACTCAAATCAAGGAAGGGCTTCATGAGAACCACCACTCCTCTTGATGTTCCTCCAGCAACAGCAAGGGTGTCCCTCTGGGCAGCTAAACCTGGCAATTCTAACTGGATGGCCCCCCATGAGGGTCTTCCTCCAGGGGCAAACCAAGAATGGGCAACTTGGAAGTCCCTGAACAGACTCAGAAGTGGAGTGGGCAGATCTAAAGACAACTTGGCAAGGTGGCACTACCTGGAGGAATCCTCCACCTTGTGTGACTGTGGAGCAGAACAAACAACTCCGCATATGTATGCTTGCCCACAGTGCCCTGCCTCATGTACGGAGGAGGAGTTGTTTAAAGCTACGGACAATGCAGTTGCTGTTGCCCGCTTTTGGTCTAAAACTATTTAGTTGCTTGTGATTTCCTTTTTTTCATCATTTTAAAAATGTATTTGTTATGAAATGCTTTTGACACGAAATAAAAAATAAGTCTTCAAACATAAAATTATGTATATTTGTACTTTTTGTTTTAAGACTATATACTTATTTACATCACTTTTACCCCGCCTTTCTCCCCAAGGGGACTCAAAGCGGCTTACAATAAATAGGCAAAAATTCAATGCCTAAAAACAATGTAAAAACAACAATTCATATAAAAGAATCTACAAAACAATTCATATAAAACAGATACCATTACAAAATAAAATCACATTATATAAAATTTTAAGCATGTCCAAGATTAGAATCCATTCATCCAGAATCCTCAATAAGTCTTCGTATAGGTCATGTAAAGTCCATGTTCTCATTCATTAAAAGCTTGCGTGCACAACCATGTCCTTAAGGCTTTCCTGAAGCCTAGGAGAGTTGGTATCTGCTGTATGTTGCTGGGGAGGGTGTTCCACAGCCGAGGAGCCACCACCGAGAAGGCCCTGTCCCTCGTTCCCACCAGCCTTACCTGCGAGGCTGGTGGGACCGAGAGCAGGGCCTCCCCCGATGATTTTGCCATGGATTTAGATTCAACTAATGACTTTAAAAAAACTTAAATAAAGTGTTAAAATTGCAGACTGATTTTAATTTGTTGAGATGATGAAGGTGTATTGGGAAAATATAATACTTGTATTGGAAACTATATATTGAATGTAATCATATTAGAAATAGGAATCATAGAATCATAGAATCATAGAATAGTAGAGTTGGAAGAGACCTCATGGGCCATCCAGTCCAACCCCCTGCCAAGAAGCAGGAAATCGCATTCAAAGCACCCCCGACAGATGGCCATCCAGCCTCTGCTTAAAAGCCTCCAAGGAAGGAGCCTCCACCACAGCCCCGGGGAGAGAGTTCCACTGTCGAACAGCCCTCACAGTGAGGAAGTTCTTCCTGATGTTCAGGTGGAATCTCCTTTCCTGTAGTTTGAAGCCATTGTTCCGTGTCCTAGTCTGCAGGGCAGCAGAAAACAAGCTTGCTCCCTCCTCCCTATGACTTCCCTTCACGTATTTGTACATGGCTATCATGTCTCCTCTCAGCCTTCTCTTCTGCAGGATAAACATGCCAAGCTCTTTAAGCCGCTCCTCATAGGGCTTGTTCTCCAGACCCTTAATCATTTTAGTCGCCCTCCTCTGGACGCTTTCCAGCTTGTCAACATCTCCCTTCAACTGTGGTGCCCAAAATTGGACACAGTATTCCAGTTGTGGTCTGACCAAGGCAGAATAGAGGGGGAGCAGGACTTCCCTGGATCTAGACGCTATTCCCCTATTGATGCAGGCCAGAATCCCGTTGGCTTTTTTAGCTGCTGCATCACATTGTTGGCTCATGTTTAACTTGTTGTCCACGAGGACTCCAAGGTCTTTTTCGCACACACTGCTGTCAAGCCAGGCGTCCCCCATTCTGTATCTTTGATTTCCATTTTTTCTGCCGAAATGAAGTATCTTGCATTTGTCCCTGTTGAACTTCATTTTGTTAGTTTCGGCCCATCTCTCTAGTCTGTCAAGATCATTTTGAATTCTGCTCCTGTCTTCTGGAGTGTTAGCTATCCCTCCCAGTTTTGTGTCGTCTGCAAACTTGATGATCGTGCCTTCTAACCCTTCGTCTAAGTCGTTAATAAAGATGTTGAACAGAACCGGGCCCAGGACGGAGCCCTGCGGCACTCCACTTGTCACTTCTTTCCATGATGAAGATGACGCATTGGTGAGCACCCTTTGGGTTCGTTCGCTTAGCCAATTGCAGATCCACCTAACCGTAGTTTTGTCTAGCCCACATTTTACTAGTTTATTTGCCAGAAGGTCGTGGGGGACTTTGTCGAAGGCCTTACTGAAATCCAGGTAGGCTACATCCACAGCATTCCCTGTATCGACCCAACTCGTAACTCTATCGAAAAAAGAGATCAGATTAGTCTGGCATGACTTGTTTTTGGTAAATCCGTGTTGACTATTAGCAATGACCGCATTTGTTTCTAAGTGTTCGCAGACCACTTCCTTGATGATCTTTTCCAGAATCTTGCCTGGTATCGATGTGAGGCTGACCGGACGGTAATTGTTTGGGTCGTTCTTTTTTCCCTTCTTGAAGATAGGGACCACATTCGCCCTCCTCCAATCTGCTGGGACTTCTCCCGTTCTCCAAGAACTCTCGAAGATAATTGCTAGTGGTTCTGAAATAACTTCCGCTAGTTCCTTCAATACTCTTGGATGTAGCTGATCTGGCCCTGGGGACTTGAATTCGTTTAGAGAGGCCAGGTGTTCCTGGACAACTTGTTTCCCTATTTGGGGTTGGAGTTCCCCCAATCCTTCGCCCATTCCATGTTGCTGAGGTTGAAGATGGCTTTCTTTTTGTGAGAAGACCGAGGCAAAGAAGGCATTGAGCAGTTCTGCCTTTTCCCTGTCCCCTGTCGCCATCACCCCATCTTCTCCTTGCAGAGGCCCTATCGCCTCCTTTTTCTTCCTTTTTCTACCAACGTAAGCAAAAAAGCCTTTTTTGTTGTTTTTTATGTCCCTGGCAAGCCTGAGCTCATTTTGTGCTTTAGCCTTGCGAACCTTTTCCCTACAGGTGTTGGCTATACGTTTGAATTCTTCTTTGGTGATTTCTCCCCTTTTCCACTTCTTGTGCATGTCACTTTTGAGCTTTAGCTCAGTTAGAAGTTCTTTGGACATCCATTCTGGCTTCTTTGCACTTGTCTTATTTTTCTTCTTTGTTGGCACTGTTTGCATTTGCGCCTTGAGTATTTCACTTTTGAAAAACTCCCATCCATCCTTAACTCCCTTGTTTTTTAATATTGGTGTCCATGGAATGCCGCTCAGTAATTCCTTCATTTTTTGGAAGTCAGCTCTCTTAAAGTCGAGGAATAGGAAAATATGTAATAACCAGCAGATTGTGTGCATATAGGCCCAAAAATACCTAGCAAATAACCGTCTCCCCATAAGCAGAGACCAAAGTTCACCCTAAGTGCCAGAGACATATGTCAAGTGTCAACAAGAATAGATAAGCTAATGGACAAAAGACAAATTAAGGCTTTTAGGATGTCAAGATAAGACCTGGTGCCATGTAGGAGTGCTAATGACTCCCTGACAAGCTAAGATAGGGGTAAATTCCTCAATTAATGGGAACCCCTGAAAGCCTAGATAGGTTCCTTAGACCCTAATGGAGGGTCAGAGGTCTTGAAAGTAGCCTATATTTTAGGAAAATGCAAAAGTAGCTTTTAGTAAAGTGCAAAGTAAGACTTTTTTGACACTAATTGTCATGGATAATGCCTATATGATGTAAATAGATGAAGGCAAAAATAGTATATAAGGACCTGTGTTTCTTTGTTCTGTACCTTCGCTTTCCTGATTACAGGGGAAAATCCTTCTTATTGCTAATTCTCTCTGGCCACTGAGAATAAACGTCTCTTTTTCTACAGCCACCGGAACTCTCATTGTCTCATTACCTCAAAACCTTTGTCTGCCATTTCAGAGAAGCACAGTTAACAGTCTGAATTCAGAAATATATTATGCACAGTTTGTGGAGGTTTCTGCCTATTTGCCAAAGAAAATATATAATTCAAGTGTGCCTTACAATCGGTGAAATATGGTAGTTGGAGTCATTTGCTGCAATGGTTTTAGAAGTGCATACAGCTGCCTGGCATTAATATGCACAAAGATTCTATATAGCCTCTTACAAACAGAGGACTGCATAAATAGAAAGTAAGATTAACATAAATCCAACCATGCAAGAATGTAAAATGCCTACCTTTGAGTCATAATCTTATAGGCATCTGGCAGATAGCAGCGGATATTCTCCATCTGAGCAGGATCAGAGTCACAGATTTTATCATCTGTCCTGCCATAGTTGGCACTTTCAATCATGATAACATCTGTTCCTGGGCAACGCAATTCTATGGGGTAGCTTTCACAGGACAGTTCTCTCCGGACCACAGCCATCGGAACAGGGGCACGGCTAAAAGCTAGAGAGAGGATATAGAGGCACATTTAATAAAACATTCTGTCTTTACATAAATGCAAACTTTAAAAAAGGTATGAATATACCAATTTTCAGATTATCCCATGCAAAATTTTATACATTACATACGCTTTTTATAGTAGATTTTCTTTAAATAAACTGAACTAATGAAATGTATTAATTCCCAGGATATCTAAAAAAATCACTTGCTAAGTTAGAGTAATAGAATTGGAAGTGCCTTGGACTGCAAGAAGATCCAACCAGTCCATTCTCACTGGAGGGAAGAATATTAGAGGCAAAGATGAAGTACTTTGGCCACATAATGAGAACACAGGAAAACTTAGAGAAGATAATTATGCTGGGGACAATGGAAGGAAAAAGGAAGAGGGGCCGACCAAGGGCAAAATGGATGGATGGTATCCTTGAAGTGACTGGGTTGACCTTGAAGGACCTGAGGGTGGAGATGGCTGACAGGGAACTCTGGTGTGGGCTGGTCCATGAGGTCACGAAGAGTCGGAAGAGACTGAACAAATAAACAACAAGTATTGGAAGAGTCACAAGGGTCGTCCAATCGAACCCGCTACTATGCAGGAAAATACAATCAAAGCACTTCTGACAGACAGCCATCCAGCCTCAACTAAAAAAAATCTTCAGACTCCACCAGACTACACGTTCCACTGCATAGCTGCTTGAATCTATTCCTTCATTTCCCTAGTCCAGGCATCCTCAAACTAAGGTTTGCGAGTCAGATCCAGCCAAGGTCTCTTTCTCAGCTTTCACAGTGCATGCCCCCCCCCCCCCCCGTGCAAACCCTGCCCCCTGCCCTGCAAATCCCATCTTCGGCATACAAACTGCAGCTCACGCCACTCACCACCACACAGAGACACCCTCACTGGGGAAGGAAGGGGGGAAAGAGAAAAGGAAGGGAGGGAGGGGAAAAGCAGGAAAGCAAGAAAGAAAAAAAAGGGATGGAGGAAAGGGAAGGCAGGCAGGCAGGCAGGCAGGCAGGCAAAAGCAGAAGAAGAAAAGTAAGAAAAAATGTAGGTTGGAAACAGAGAGGGAAGGAATTCAGAATGTGTGGCATAGTGGTTTGAACCTCGGACTGTGGCTCTGAACCCAGAGTTACTTAATTCAAATCACACTCTTGGCCTCAGATGAAAACAAAGGAAAATCCCCTTTGAATCAATCTTGATCTGAAAATTATGTGCTAGCATTGCCTTAGGGTCGCACTCAGTCTGAAAAGATTAGAAGGCACACAACAACAACAACAACCCTAATTAACTTGGTTATCTCATCAGCCAGACCGGCCACTGAAATACTGGTAAGTTTATGTAGGCTAAAATTATTCTTCATCTAAAATACTGAATTGTTCATTCATTTTTTGGCACTACAAATAAGATATGTGCAGTGTGCATAGAAATTTGAATTGTTTTTTTCAAACTATAGTCCGCCCCCAACAGTCTAATGGACCATGAACCGGCACTAAGCTTAAAAAGTTTGGGAATCCCTGTCCTAGTCTCTAGAGCAAAAGAAAACAAGCCTGCCCTATCCTCTGGATAGCTTAGCAAATGAAATGGGTGAAACAAAATATTTTTGAGAATGCCAATAAACTGGACAAATGGCTCGCAAGACAAATAAGAAAGAAAAAACAAAGTCAACAAATTCTAAAAATTAGGACACAGGATAAAGAAGCAGTAAGAGATGAGAGAATAAGTGAAGAATTTAAGAAATATTATAAGAAACTGTATACAAAAAACCCTATAAATCTAGAGGAGATAGCACAATATTTAAGTAGACAAGGTCTGCAAAAGATAACTGAGAAGCAAAGACAAAAATTAAATAACGAGATTACAGAGGAAGAATTTAAACATGTGATAAAAAAAAACTTAGAGGCCAATAAATCTCCAGACCCAAATGGCGTCATAGCAGGATTCTATAAAATAACACAAAATGAAATAATGCAATTCTTGAAAAAGTTAATGAATCAGGCCTTAATGACAGAAGCAGAAATGACAATGATATATAAAGAGGGATCCAAACCAGAAGAGGTCCGAAATTACAGACCCTTATCACTACTCAATAATAATTACAAAATATTTACAAAAATGATGGCAAATGGGTTTAGAGAATTTTTAAACGATTGGATAGCAGAAGAACAGACAGGTTTTTTACCAAAGTAAAAAGTAAAGGGTTTCCCCTGACGTTAAGTCCAGTCATGTCTGACTCTGGGGGTTGGTGCTCATCTCCATTAACCAAATTGAATTATTAAATATAATGTTAAAATAATAACTGACACAATTGAGTATTATGAATCTATCACCAAAAAAAACTAGGACTATTATCACTGGACGCAGAAAAGGCCAACAATTTAAATTTTTGGGATTTTTTAAATTACTATTTCAAGAATTAGACATAGGTTGGCAATTTCAAAATGGTATCAATGTGGTTTATGAATGTCAAACAGCAAAGATTAGGATCAATGGGCAAGTAACAGAAAAATTCAGTATAAGTAAAGGTACAAGGCAAGGATGCCCTTTAATAATTATTTTTGCTTTAGAAATTTTACTTCGAAGTATAAAGGAGGATAAAAATTTGCAAGGAATTAAATTAGACAAACAAGGTGAGGGCATTTGCAGACGATGTAATCTGCATAATTGAAGATCCTAAATGTAATATTAAAAATTGGCTATCTAAAATCGAAGAATTTGGGAGATTTGCAGGTTTTAAAATTAATAAAAAAAGAAAATGATATTAACAAAAAATATGGCAGAAAGCAGCAAGGAAGAATTACGGGAAATATCGGGATTGGAAACTTGTTCAAAAATAAAATATTTGGGGCTATGGATTTCAGCAAAAAATAATCAGCTCCTAAAATTAAACTATTACACAAAATGGAATGAAATTAAAAAGGACCTTGAAACTTGGAAGAATTTAAATCTGTCCTTATTAGGTCATGTGGCTACAATAAAAATGAGTATTCTACCTCTTTCAAAACATGCCAATAATAAGAAACACTAAAATATTCAAGGATTGGAACAAAGAAATAACTAAATTTATATGGAAAAATAAAAAGCCTAGAATAAAATATACCACAATGATCACTCCTAAAAATAAAGGTGGATTGGGGCTCCTGGATCTCAGATTATATCATGAAGCATGCTCCCTGGAATGGATTAAAGATTGGGCAAATCTAAAAAAAAAAAAATTAACATTGGAAGGTCATGACCTAAGAAGAGGGCGGCATGGATATATGTGGTATGGCAAATTGAAAGTGGAGAAAAAGGTTGGTAATTATTTTATTAGATCATCCTTGATTAAAGTATGGAATAAATATAAAAGCTATTTTTATACAAAGACACCATTGTGGCTATCTCCCCTTGAAGCTAACCAAAGAAGGTTACTAGGATGGACTAACTGGATGACTTCCAAGGAAATTTTAAAAGAAGCACAAATCAAGCTACACCCCAAATTAAAGACCTAGAGGAATTACAAAAGGTTAACAAAAATGTCTCTTGGTACTAATACAGTAGAGTCTCACTTATCCAACACTCACTTATCCAACGTTCTGGATTATCCAACGCATTTTTGTAGTCAATGTTTTCAATATATCGTGATATTTTGGTGCTAAATTCATAAATACAGTAATTACTACATAGCATTATTGCGTATTGAACTACTTTTTCTGCAAAATTTGTTGTCTGACATGATGTTTTGGTGCTTCATTTGTAAAATCATTACCTAATTTGATGTTTAATAGGCTTTTCCTTAATGCCTCCTTATTATCCAACATATTCGCTTATCCAACATTCTGCCAGCCTGTTTATGTTAGATAAATGAGACTCTACTGTATATACAAATTAAAGAATCTTATAAAAAAAGATAAAATAATGGGTTTTAATATAGAGAAGGGATTTTGAGACATTCTACTCCAAAGAGAGAAAAAAGTCATATCAATTTTATATAAGAAATTATTAGAATGGGCAACGGAGATAGAGATTACAAATTAAATGGTAAAATGGGCAGAAAACATAGGGAGGCCAATAAAATTGCAGGAATGGGAGTCAATTTGGACAAAGAAAAAAAATACACATATGCGACAGATCTTGGCTTAAAGTAATACACAGATTTATTATTTATTTAAAACATTTATACCCCGCCCTTCTCACCCGAGGGGACTCAGGGCGGCTTACAAAAATTGGCAAAATTTAATGCCCAAATTGCAATCATAAAAACAAAATAATATAAACAGATTTGTTAATAACATTGTTAAAACACATTATAAAAACCTTAAAAATGTATATATAATTAATTCCATTCATCCGAGATCCTCATGCTTCATCCTTAAATCAGGCCATGTCAACTTTGTCATTTACTCATCAAAAGCTTGGGCACATAACCATGTTTTCACGGCCCTTCTGAATCCCAGCAGGGTAGGAGCCTGGTATCTGACACCTAAAAAAATAGGTCTAATGTATAAAAATGTTAATAACAAATGTTGGAGATGTAAGGAATAAGTAGGATCTTACTTCCACATGTGGTGGAAATGTAAAAAAATAAACTATTGGAAAATTATTCAATTAGAGTGCAATAAAATATTAAATTTAAAATTGTAAATGAAATCAGAATTATTCTTATTAGGCCTTTATGACCCTCAGGAAAACAAAGATTCAAATAAGGATAAACTTTTTACTTTTTTTATAACCGCTGCAAGAATTCCACTAGCAAAATTTTGGAAATCAGAAAACTTACCCACTAAAGAGTTATGGATAGAAAAAATTATACAGATAAAGGGCATGGATAAATTAACATTTTTAATCAAGAAAAACACCGGTAACGCTATGAAAGAAACGGACTGGACAGCTTTTGAAGAATACTTGAAAAAAAACTACAACTAGAGAAAGAAGAGGAAAAAAAATTGGAAGAAGGAAGAATGGAAGTCATTCTACCCCCCCCCCCTCCCTATTTTAGTCACTTTCCCTGGCTTATAGCCGGATCCCCTTTCCTTCCTTTGCCTTCCCTGAAACCACCCTAACCCACGACTATAACCCCTTAATCCCACTATCCAAACCCCCCTTCCTTCCCCTCCCAACCAAAAACCC
The DNA here is from genome assembly GCF_035594765.1 of Anolis carolinensis. Classification (NCBI taxonomy): domain Eukaryota; kingdom Metazoa; phylum Chordata; class Lepidosauria; order Squamata; family Anolidae; genus Anolis; species Anolis carolinensis. The sequence goes on from NC_085842.1 coordinate 186,350,412, forward strand.
TTTCCTACCTACCCCTCTGACTACCCTCCCCCCTCCTTCCTTTAGAATATTTTTAAAAAAAGAAAACAAGCCTGCCCTATTTTCAATGTGACATCCTTTCAAATACAGTAGAGTCTCACTTATCCAACATAAACAGGCTGGCAGAACACTGGATAAGCAAAAATCTTGGATAATAAGGAGGGATTAAGGAAAAGTCTATTAAACATCAAATTATGTTATGATTTTACAAATTAAGCACCAAAACATCATGCTTTACAACAAATTGATAGAAAAACAGTTCAGTACATGATAACGTTATGTAATAATTACTGTATTTATAAATTTAGTACCAAAATTTTGCAATTTATTGAAAAATTGACTACAAAAACATTGACTACTAAAAGGCAAACTGCGTTGAATACAGAACCTTGGATAAGCGGAGCTTGGATAAGCAACACTCTACTGTATTTATAAACATGGCTATCGTGTCCCCTCTCGGCTTTCTTTACTCCAAGCTTTACTCCTCATAGTGCTTATTTTCAAACCTTTAATCATTGGGCACATTTCCCTGGATACATTCCAGTTTATGGACAACGTTTTTTTGTATGTATGAATACATACAAAAAGGACAAAACTAACTAACTATAACTAACTAACCAACAGAAAGGCTAATCTATGAGCCTCTCACCCACTGCCTGCTGATTTTTCTTTTTAATCTGTTCCTTTTAAATACTCCTGTATTTTCCTGAAAATAAGACATTCCCTGAAAATAAGACCTAGTAGAGGTTTGGGGGAATTGCCAAATATAAGACATTCCCCGAAAGTAAGACCTAGGAGGAGGGAGCCACTGCCACCGAGAAAGGCACATGCGGAGCAAAGAAGGAGGGAAAGGCACATGCTTTTCTCTCCTTGTCCTTTGCCTTCCCAGTGGTGGTGGCTCCCCCCTCCCAATCTGCCGAGGAAGGCAAGGACAAGGAAGAAAAGGTGAGCGCCTTTCCCTCCTGGTCCTTCACCTTCCTCAGTGGCAGCAGCTCCTCCCTCCACTGAGGAAGGCAAGGACAAAGAGGGAAAGGAAAGCTTTTCCCTCCTTGTCCATCGCCTTCCCGGTGGCGGCGGCTCCCTCCTCCTCCGCCGAGGAAGACGTGTGTAGTGTGAAAGAGGGAAAGGCGCACCTTTCCCTCCTTCTACTTCATGCTGCGCGCGCCTTCCTCAGCAGAGGAGGGAGCAAAATAAGACATCCCATGCAAATAAAACTTAACTTGTCTTTGGGAACAAATTTAATATAAAACACTGTCTAATTTTCGGGGAAATATGGTCTTGTACAATCGCTCTTCTACTTTTAATAACATTCTGGTAGTTCTGAAAGTCCAAAATAAATATCACCCTCATTAAAACAACTAATGAAATTATAAGTCCCAATCTTGCTTGTGTTGTACTGATCCATGTAGTACTGATCCTTGTACAACCTAAAAGACGGCTTTATACATGGACTTCACCAGATGGTCAACACCGAAATCAGACTGACTACATCCTTTGCAGCCAAAGGTGGCGGACATCCATCTAGTCAATGAAAACAAGACCTGGAACTGACTGTATTTCAGATCACGAACTTCTTATTGCAAAATTTAGAATCAGACTAAAGAGAATTGGGAAAATACACAGACCAATTAGATATGATCTCACAAATATTCCTAGTGAATATGCAGTGGAGGTGAAGAATAGATTTCAGGGACTAGATTTAATAAATAGAGTCCCAGAAGAACTATGGACAGAAGTCCACAACATTGTTCAGGAAGCAGCAACAAAGTACATCCCAAAGAAAAAGAAAACCAAGGAGGCAAAGATGGTTGTCTGCTGAGACACTGGAAGTAGCCCAAGAAAGAAGGAAGGCGGAGATATGCCCAACTAGAGACAAAGAACTATTTTAAAACAAGCAATGCATGGAAGTGGAAGAAGACAATATGATAGGAAGGACAAGAGATCTCTTCCAGAAAATCAGAAACATCGGAGGCAAATTTCAGGCAAAAATGGGCATGATCAAAAACAAAGAGACCTAACAGAAGCTGAAGAGATCAAGAAAAGGTGGCGAGAATATACGGAAGATCTGTATAAGAAGGATAATAATATAGAGGATAGCTTTGACGGTGTGGTGAATTAGAACCAGACTGCCTGAGGAGTGAGGTTGAATGGGCCTTAAGAAGCATCGCCAATAACAAGGCAGCAGGAGACAATGGGATCCCAGCTGAGTTGTTTAAAATCTTGGAAGGTGATGCTGTCAAGGTGATGCATGCCATATGCCAGCAAATATGGAAAACACAAGATTGGCCATCAGATTGGAAAAAATCAATTTATATCCCCATACCAAAAAAGGGAACCACTAAAGAATGCTCAAACTTCCGTACAGTGGCACTTATTTCCCATGCCAGTAAGGATATACTCAAGATCCTGCAAGGAAGACTCCAGCAACACATGGAGCGAGAGTTGCCAGATGTACAAGCTGGGTTCAGAAAAGGCAGAGGAACGAGAGACCAAATTGCCAATATCCGCTGGATAATGGAGGAATTTCAGAAAAACATCTACTTCTGCTTTATTGATTATTCTAAAGCCTTTGACTGTGTTGATCATAATAAACTATGGCATCTTCTTGGTAGCATGGGGATATCAAGAAACCTTGTCTGTTTCCTGAGAAATCTGTATAAAGACCAAGTAGCCACAGTAAGAACAGATCACGGAACAACAGACTGGTTCAAGATTGGGAAAGGAGTACGGTATTTTCACCCTACCTATTCAACTTGTACGCAGAACACATCATGCAACGTGCAGGGCTTGCCGAATCCAAGGCCGGAGTTAAAATTGCTGGAAGTAACATTTACAACCTTAGGTATGCAGATGATACCACTCTGATGGCCGAAAGTGAGGAAAAGCTGAGGAGCCTTATCACCAGGGTGAAAGAAGAAAGTGCAAAAGCTGGGTTGCAGTTAAACACCAAGAAAACCAAAATCATGGCAGCTACATCTATTGATAACTGGCAAATAGAAGGAGAAAATGTGGAGGCAGTGACAGACGTTATATTTCTAGGCATGAAGATCACTGCAGATGCAGACTGCAGCCAGGAAATCAGAAGATGTCTACTTCTTAGGAGGAAAGCAATGGCCAACCTTCAGAAAATAGTGAAGAGCAGAGACATTACACTGGCAACGAAGGTCCGCATAGTCAAAGCAATGGTATTCCCCATAGTAACCTATGGTTGCGAGAGCTGGACCATAAGGAAGGCTGAGCAAAGGAAGATAGATGCCTTCAAACTTTGGTGCTAGAGGAAAATCCTGAGATTGCCTTGGACCGCAAGAAGATCCCACCAGTCCATCCTCCAGGAAATAATGCCCGACTGCTCACTGGAGGGAAGGATACTAGAGGCAAAGATGAAGTATTTTGGTCACATCATGAGAAGACAGGAAAGCTTGGAAAAGATCACGATGCTGGGGAAAATGGAAGGAAAAAGGAAGAGAGGTGGTATCCTTGAAGTGACTGGCTTGACCTTGAAGGAACTGGGGGCGGCAACAGCTGAGAGGGAGCTCTGGCATGGACTGGTCCATGAGGTCACAAAGAGTCGGAAACGACGATGTGATTGAGCAGCAGCAGCAATCTTGCTTGTAGTTGGGCTTGGTATCCCTAATCTCCAAAGAACCAGAAAAAACTTGTTCTTTTTCTTTTCTTTTCTTTAAAAAAATCTTTATTACAGTTTTCCATTTAAAACAAAGTATAAAGTGAATCTAAAATCATGAAGAACATATAAAATCATAGAAAGTTTGGAGAGAGAGAAAAGTAAAGTAGCAAGAAGAGAAAGTAGTCGGTGGGAAGGGGGAGGGGTTGACAATACAAGAAGAAAAAAAGAGGGGGGAAAGAAGTTGTGTCCAAGAAGTGTCAAGATAAGAGTGATAGAAAATAAGAAAGATCTAGATTTTCTTTGGTGATGACTTTCCGGGACTCTTCTAGGAGAATTTTAGTCCTTCTATGTTTCTGGTTCTTTGGTTCATATCTTCATGTTTTTGCTCCTTATTTGGTTTTTAATATATTTCTTACTTTTCTTAACCTTTTATCCTTTGTTTATTTTATATTTTCTATTTTTATATCAGTATCTTATAATGTTTTTGTTTTAAGTATTCTGTAACTCTACTCCAATCTGTCTCTTTTATAGATATGCCTTTACTTTTGAATAGTAAGAAGGTATGTCTGTCCATATTTCTTATATCTTGGGCTTTATTTAATTATTTCTCGTCTGGTATCTCATTTTTCTTCCAAAATTTGGCATAGCAAATTCTTGCTGCTGTTGTTAGGAGGGAGAGTAATTTGTCTTTACTTTTATCATTTTACATTTTATCACTTTTACATTTTTAGCTCATATATGCCTAGTAAAAATAATTCCGGTTTATGTGGTATTTTTATTTCTAGTATTTTTTCTAACATATCTCTTACTTACTTCCAAAATTTCTTAGCCTTTCCACACGTCCACCACATATGGTGGAAGGATCCATCGTACTCTTCACACTTCCAGCATTTCTTACATTTTTATAATATTTTCCTAATTTTTGTGGCATCACATACCACCTAAAGGCCATCTTATACCAATTTTCCTTTAAGTCTGTTGCGTAGCTGTACTTTAATTTTCTCTCCCATATTTTTTGCCATTCTTCCATTTTTAAACTCCTACCTATGTTTTCTCTCCATCTTGTCAGGTAAGATTTTTCGGTCTCTTTTGTCTCCCATTCCAATAATTGTTTATAAATTTTTGTTATTACTTTTCTGTTTGCTTGCATGATTTTGTCCCAAAATTGATTTGTATCTGTAAACCCTACTACTATCTTTTTTGAAATGTTCCTTAAACTGCCAATTGGAACCAGGAGATATTTTTGTCCAATTTATTCATTTCTTGTTGTGTTTTTAATATCCAATTTCCATTTTCTTTAATTAATAAGTCTTTATATTTTAGCCAATTTTGCCATCCTAATGTTCTTCTTGGGAGGCCTCTAATGGTGAAGTCCATAAAGGTGTTTTTTCATATAATTTTCCTTTATATTTTTCCCATATTTTAAGAATTGTTGATCTTACAAAATGATTTCCAAAAAAAATTTCTATACATTTTTTCTCATACCAGAGATATGAGTGCCATCCTAATCATAAATCTATCCCTTCCAGATTCAAAATTTTACTGTTTTCTAATTTGGCCCATTCTTTAGTCCATAATAGTGTAGATGCCTCAAAATACAATCTTAAATCAGGTGTTGGCAAGCCCTCCCCTCTTCCTTTCATCGATCATATATTTTCTTTTTATTCTAAGTTTCTTTCCTTGCCAAATAAATTTCATTATGTCTTTGTTCCATTCTTTTAAAAATTTCTGGTTCCTAATTACTGGTAGATTCTGGAACAGAAATAGCATTTTTGATAGTATATTCATCTTAATACAGGCTATTCTGCCCGGTAACGATAATTTCAGGTTTTTCCAATTTTTCAGGTCATTTTTTATCTCTTTCCACTTTTGTATATACAGTAGAGTCTCACTTATCCAAGACTTGCTTATCCAAGCCTTTGGATAATCCAAGCCATTTTTGTAGTCAATGTTTTCAATATATCGTGATATTTTGGTGCTACATTTGTAAATACAGTAATTACAACATAACATCACTGCTTATCCAAGCTTCTGCCGGCCCGTTTAGCTTGGATAAGTGAGACTCTACTGTAGTTGTTTTGTAATAGCTGTGAGTTTTTATGTGTTAGTATAATCCCTAAATATTTTATTTTGGATGTTATTTGTATATTCCATTTTTCTTTTAGTTTTTCTTGTTCCTTTTTGGATATATTTTTTGTAATTCCTTTTGTTTTTTCCATATTTATTCTAAACCCTGTTACTTCCCCAAATTTCTGTATTGTTTCCAACCAATTTCCTAGTCTCTCACATGGGTCTTCGATTATACAAATAATATCATCGACGAAGGCCCTAAGTTTGTAATCTTGCCCTTGTATTCGTGCCCCTTTCAGTTCTTTTGTTCTCTAATTTTATTTAATAATATTTCCAATGTCCAGATAAGTATTAGCAGTGAGAGAGGGCACCCCTGCCTTGTACCTTTTTCGATTTTTATTTCTTCAGTTTCCTGCCCCTTTATTATTATTTTAGCATTTTGCTGTTCATATATTGCATCTATAATATTTTGGAAGTGATATCCCATGTCCATTTCCTTTAATAGAAATTTGAAAAAAGACCAATTTACATTATTGAATGCTTTTTCAGCATCAAGGGCTAACAGTAGCATTTTTTTTATTTCTTATCTCATAATACTCAACTAAGTCCACTATAGTTCTCACATTATCTTTTTGATATCTATTTGGTAAAAAGCCTAATTGTTCCTCTTTTATCCAATTTTGTAGAAAATTTTTAAATCTCTCCGTTATTATGGTACTAAATAATTTGTAATCCAAATTTAATAGTGATATCGGTCTATAGTTTTTTTATTTTTTCGGGATCCGAATTTTCTTTATGTATTATACAAATGTTTGCTTTTTTCCATGTCTCAGGCATCTTAGCATTTTCTCTTATATTATTCATAACTCTTTTAAAATATGGGATTAATTCTTTCTGGAAAGTTTTGTAATATATTGCTGAAAGTCCGTCTGGGCCCAGGGCTTTATTTGTTTTCAAATTTTTATAGCTTTTTGAATCTCATATTCCATAATTTCTTTGTTTAATTCCTCTCTTTGTATCTCAGAAATTTTTTGGATCTTATATCCCTCTATATACTGCACTATCTTTTCCTCCTCTATTAGTTCCTTTTTATAAAGTGATTCATAATATTTTTTAAATTGGTCTTCTATTTCTTTATCTTGGGTAAGAATTTTATCTTCCTCTTTCAATCTTGTTATATATGTTTTTTCTCTCTCTCTTTTAATTTTGTTTGACAACCATCTTCCCGGCTTGTTGGAATTATGGAAAGAGTCTTGTTTCATACATTTTAGTTGTTTTGCTCTTTCTTCCATCTCCATGAATTCCCTCTGTTTATGTAGAGTTTCCAGATTTTTTTGGATTTCTCTATCTTTTGGGTTTAATTTCAATTTGGTTTCTTCTTTATCTATCTCCTCCAATATTTGGTTTATTTTCCTTTTCTTTCCTTATTTTTTCTCGCTTTTTGTTGAATAAAGTTCCCTCTTACCACGGCCTTACTTGCTTCCCATATTGTAAATAAATTGGTTTCTGGGGTATCATTTATTTCAAAATACTCTTTTAAAATGTTTCTATTCTTTTCTATATCCTCTTCTTTTTTTAATAGATTATCATCCAATCTCCAATTTTGAGTCCCTCTTTTATAGCCAATTCTAATGGACAATGATCTGATTCCATTCTTGGTAATATTTTAACTTTTCCAACCTTCATCACTAGAGAATTTGATACCCATACCATATCAATTCTCGACCAGCTTTGATATCTGGCTGAGAAGAAAGTGTAGTCTTTGACTTTTTCATTTTTTTTTTTATTCTCCAACTATCTTTCAAATTCAGATCATTCATCATTCTTATCATTGATTTTGGTAGATTCCCTATCTTATTTGACTTATTTCCCCTCATATTTATTATTATTTTTGATCTATCCAATTCATTATTTAATACTCCATTAAAATCACCCAATATGATCAGGTGATCGTATTCTTGTCCACTTATTTGGGTATTTAATTTTTCTATGAAATTTGATTTTGCACCATTTGGTGTGTAGATATTGCATACCCACAGTAGGATCCAAGAAAATTTCCTTTCTATTGTATGCTGATGACATGGTTCTAATCTCACTTACCCAAATTGGGCTGAGAAGATTGCTTTCAAAGCTTGGCACTTATTGTTCTGAAGAAAAGCTGAATATTAACTATAATAAAACAAAAGTAATCGTGTTTGGAAGAAGACACTCTCAACACAGATGGACCATCAGGGGTCACCAAATTGAACAATGCCAGGAATTTAAGTACCTTGGAATCCATTTCACAGAAAAACTATCTTGGAAATCCCATATAGAACATACTAAAACAGTGGCTTTGAAAACTATTGGAGCAATCCTCAGATTTTACAACACTGCAGGGGGTCATCTTGTTGTCCCAGCGCTCAAAATATTCCAGAGTAAAGTCATAGCCCAGATTTTGTATGGTGCTGCTGTTTGGGGATGGGATGAGACTCAGACAGTGAAACTAGAGACCCTTCAAAATACATTTCTTAAGAAACTACTGAGGCTCCCACTAGGCGCACCAGCCGCCTTAGTCCGGGCAGAGGTTGGTCTCCCTTCCATTAGATCACGTATTCATTTCACCCTATTTAATTATTGGAGATGTGTAAAAGATTCATCAGTTAGGGTCCTCCCCAGGGGATGTTTTGAACAGATAGCAAAATGCAAACTCTGGAATACAAGATACCAGAAGCTGCTTGAATTTCACCCCACTCTGACCAATACACCCTCCATCTTGAACTCAAGGGAGAAGGCTCAAGGAATATATTTTCAATCACAGTGTTCACCTGGATAGGCAGGTTATTAATAACTCAAAATTTTCCCACTGGTACAGACTGTACAAACTTGACCATGATAGGACTATCTACCTGACTAGTCTCACATTTCCAAAACTTAGGCAAGCCTTCACAGCCCTTCGTTTCCAAAGTATGCTCACAGCAGTGATTGATGGTAGATATACAGGCATCCCTCTGGCTCTTCGTTTATGTGTGTGTGGGGCCCCGGAAATTGAGGATTTGCCTCACTATTTGTTTTCCTGCCCTCTGTATTCTGAGCCAAGAACTAAAATTCTGGGACCTATTCTTTATCCCCTCCTAATGAATACGGTGTAGGAAAGGATTTTCTACCTTCTGTCCGACACTAACCCTGCAGTTACTCATAAGGTGGCCCTTTTTGCCCTGGCAGCTCAGAAAATCCGGGCAAAACTGATCTCCGATGTCGCGGTTGACTGTGCTGGGGATGCTTTTAACTAATAGTGGTTTTTATATCCAAGGTGTTCCCTGCTTGGATTTTAATAATGCTGTACTTACTTGGTTTTATCTTGTTTTTAATTATGTTGGTGCTAATCCATGAAATATGCAGTATTTGAAGGGCATATCCTGACATTGATATTTGCAGCATTTTAATGTTTTAATGATTTATATAGGGTTTTAATGGCATGTTTTATATTGTATTTGATGGTCTGGCTTTTGTCTATTTGTCTGTTTGTCTTGCATGCGAAAGACCTATGGTCTAAGCCAGGGGTCCCCAAACTAAGGCCCGGGGGCCGGATGTGGCCCTCCAAGGTCTTTTACCTGGCCCCTGCCCTAATTTTTAGACTTAGGATTGATCTAAGTCTACCTGGTCTTTGGAGGTCTTTTTGCTTACCTATGGTCTTATGGGATCATCTATATGGTCTTTGAAGGTCTATTTGCTTAGCTACGGCCTTTTGATACCATCTAGATGGCTTTTGGAGGTCACTTTCCTTACCTATGGTCCTATGAGACCATCTAGATGGCCTTTGGAGGTCTCTTTGCTTACCTACGGTCTTATGAGATTGTCTTGATCAGAGGTCCCCAAACTAAGGCCCATGGGACCCCCAAGGTCATTGACCTGGCCTCTGTCCGAAACTTTAGACTTAGAGTTGACCTAAATCTGAAATGACTTGAAGGCACACAATAACAACAATCTTAATTTTAGAATATTTCATCATAGTCCGGCCCCCCAAACAGTCTGAGGGACTGTGAATCGGCCCTCCACTTAAAAAGTTTGAGGACCCCTGGTCTAAGCATTAAATAAATTTGGTTTTGGAGTATATTTTTATTTCTTCCATTTATGCTATTTCTCCTTCTTGTTCTTCTTCTATTTCTGTTTCTTTATTTTTTCTTCTTCTTCTTCTTCTTCTTCGTCTTCTTCTTCTTCTTCTTCTTCTTCTTCTTCTTCTTCTTCTTCTTCCTGTTTCGTTCTCCTCTGCCTCTTCCAAATTCACTATCTCCGTAGTTGTTCTTATATTTATTCCATACTGACCTACATCCATGTCTTCTTTTTCTGGGGATTGTTCTTTTTCAATGCCACATCCTTTCAAATATTTAAACATGACTGTCTATCTGATCAAAACATAATAGAGTGGGACTATGACTTCCTCACAACCTAGACACTGCACTCCCATTAATGCAGCCTAGAATTGCATTGGCTTTCTTAGCTGTTGAATCACACTGTTGACTCAGGTTTAGGTTTTGGTCTACTAAGACTCTAAGTTCCCTTCACATGGACTGTTTTCAAGCCAGGTGCCACCATCTGAAAACTGTGCATTTCGTTTTATTTTTTAAGTGCATTGTCGTACATTTCTCAATATTGTTTTTTTTTTTAGTTTTGGTCCATTTTTCTTTATCTGATTAGGTCATTTTGGACTGTGATTCTGTCATTAGGGTGTTAGGTATCCCTCCCCATTTGGTGTAAATTTGATAAACATGCCTTCTATTCCATCATTCAAGTCACTGATAAAGATGCTTAATAGCACTGGGTCCAGGGCAGAAGCCTTTGACAAACAACTGGTCACTTCTCTCCAGAATGAGGAAGAACCAATGGTGAGCACCCTTTGTGTATGGTCAGTCAACCAGTTCCTAATCCACCTAACTCTAGCTTTGTCTAGTCCATATTTTATTAGCTTCTTTGTGAGAATGTCATGGGGAACCTTGTCAAAGGCCTTACTGATATGTTATATCCTCAGCATGCTCTTCATTTACCAAGCTTGTAATTCTATCAAAAGATGAAGTAAAATTCATCTGGCAAGACTTTTATTTTTGAGAAACCCTGACTTTCCGAGAGTATGACATTCGTTTCTAAGTGCCTAAAGACTGTTTGTTTAGTGATCTTTCCTGGTATTGAGGTCAGGCTGACTAGGTAGTAATTGTTTGGGTCATCTTTATTCTCCCTTTTTGAAGATGGAGACAACATTTGTCCTCCTCCAGTCTGCTGGGACTGCTCCTATTTCCCAGAAGTTTTCAGAGATGATGGCCAGTGGTTCTGAAATTATTTTTGCCAGTTTTTAAATAACCTTTGGTGTAGTTCATCAGGCCCTGGAAGCTTGAATACATTCAGATTAGCCAGATATTCATGTACTGCCTTTTACCTATTATGTGCTACTTTTCTTCTACTGAATCCTCTGCTCCATCTTTATGTCTTGTCAATTTATTTTATAATTTATTGGGTTGTTTTTTATTTGTTTATATATTACGGTCGGCATTGAATGTTTGCCACTATGTATTTTGTTGTAAGCCATCTTGAGTCCCTTCAAGGAAATAGGGCGGGCTATAAATAAAGTTTCATTCATTCATGCATTGCCAAGTTGGGCACTGTTAACTCTTGGGAAGAGGATCGAGCCAATGAAAGTGATGAATCATTCCGTCTTTTCTGTCCTAATGTTATGGTAGGTTATTAGAAAACACGCTAAGCCTTACTTGAAATGGGAAAAGAAAAATGCAGGTTTACTTTGACTAGCCAGGCAACACGAAACATTCACACAAAAACATTCATACAAAATGTGTTGTCGAAGGCTTTCATGGCCAGGATCACAGGGTTGTTGTATGTTTTCTGGGCTGTATGGCCATGTTCCAGAAGTATTCTCTCCTGACATTTCACCCATATCTATAGCAGGCATACTCAGAGGTTATGAGGTTCCTTGCTTAGTTTCTCCATACCTCACAACCACTGAGGATGCCTGCCATAGATGTGGGCGAAACGTCAGGAGAGAATACTTCTGGAACATGGCCATACAGCCCGGAAAACATACAACAACCCTGTGATTCACACAGGGCTGGCCCTAGGAAATTTTCAAGTGTAAGCAAGCAGTATTTTTGGCGCCCCCCCCCCCCCCCCCGCGACAAACCAATAACTGAAAAATAAAAGGTAGAAGGTAGAGGTGAATAGAACACACACACGGCACATATGGTCCCTGCATATGTGTTTGTATGTGTCTGTGTGTGTATCTTATATATACATACACATGCACACAATGTGGAAAATATGTGGCAAGGTAGATAGATAGGTAGGGAGCCAAGGCAGAAGAACCTTCCCTGGAGCAAGGCCTAATAATAATAATAATAATAATAATAATAATAATAATAATAATAATAATAATAATAAATCATCCCAACAAAGGATTCCCCCAGGCAGGAAGCAGTCAAGCAATTGAAACATTTATACCTGCCTCCAACAGACAAGAGTTCTTTCTTTCTCCCACCCTGGACTTTCTGCAGATATATAAACCCCACTTGATTAGTTTCCAACCTCTAAGGATGCCTGCCATAGATACAGGCGAAATGTCAGGAGAGAATGCTTCTGGAACATGGCCATACAGCCCAGAAAGCTCACAGCAACCCACTTGTCTTTACTGTATTACAAAAATGTAATGTGCACCTCAATTTTGGAATAGTAATTTAGGCAAAAAAAGTATGGCTGAGATTGATGTAAATATGGTAATTTTAGTCTTCTTACTCAGATAGAAGCTTCAATAGGGCTACAGTAACTAGGGTTTGGCATTTTAGAGAATATACTCAGCATGATAACTATGGTACTTGTCCTCTGCTGAGCATGAGAATGATGAGCAGACCTTCTTTTCAATCTCTGACAACTCTGATGGCAAAGCTGGGGTGATTTACTTGAAGTGGGGACAAACTTAGTAGTTTATCTTAACTTCTGACGTCCTTATTTTTTTTATCTCATCTTGCTTCTGCCTTCTTTTGGGCTTCTCTTTTTCTTTCTTTTGCTGGCCTTAACTTTGTCTCCTTTTCGCAAATTCCTTCTCGGAGTCCTCAGAATCAGCTTCTGATTCTGTATTGCTATTGTCAGCTCTTGAAAGCTATCGGACTCAAACAGGCTCACACAAGCAGCTCCGTGGAAACGCTTTATTAAGGACCTTCTTTTCAAGATGAAAACGAAGCTGAAACTGGCGTATTCCCACCAAACCCTGAGTATATCCGCCTTCTACCTTCCCCCCTCCCCACATTCACACGCATCTGTTATATGATCCTTTTCCCAGGCTTGAAAAACCAGAGCTGGCCATAAAACCCATCCCTGGCCAGATGGTCCTTATCATTTAGATTATCTCCCTCCCACCCCCACCCCCATTGCTCTGGCAGGACGTGGAGAGTACAATTGTTATGAATGCTGGGCTGTCACGTCCTGACAGCTATCCGTCTTGGACTCCTCTGCTTCTTCTCCTGCTGGCCAGAATCTCCCTCATACATACTGACTTCTTTTTTCTGAGTCTCACATTCTTCTGGCCCACTCTTGAATTTGTCACTGTGCAGAATAATCTTCCATCACTGGCCTTACTCCTTTTCTTTCTCTTCCGCTTCACTATGCGATTCACTTTCACTACAACTGGCTTTTCACATTTCTTTCTCATTCTCATTTTGCTTGTCTAAGTCAGTTTCTGAATCTTCACTGCTCTCATTCTTCTTCTCTTGTCCACTGGGGTATCACAGTCAGTTCCACAAACCCCTGGTCTCCTGGGTAAATTGTTTGTGGTATTTATTTATTTATTATTTATGTAAAACATTTATATTCCGCCCTTCTCACCCTAGAGGGAACTCAGGATAGAGCACAATATATATACAGTACATAAGGATTTGCCTGTGGATTTAGTCTTCCTCTTTCAGCCTGCTTCCCTTGGAGGCATTTATTCTTCCAACGTCCTTCTTGTTTGTATTTTGCACTCTGATTCCTTCTGAAGGGTGGGCCCTGACTCCTTCCTTTATTTGGGCCTTCTCTTCCCCTTCCACGAAGTCTTCCATCTATTCTTCTAAACGGTTCTGGTCTGGCCTACCTTCATGATTGCATTTCCCTCTATAAACCAGTGTGGGCTTTAAGATCCTCCGGGGAGGCCCTCCTCTCATTCCCGCCACCATCACAAACACGGTTGGTGGGGGCGAGGGAGAGGGCCTTCTCGGTGGTGGCCCCCCGGCTCTGGAATTCTCTCCCTAAAGAAATTAGACTAGCACCCACCCTGGACACATTCCGAAAAAAATTGAAAACATGGTTGTTTCAATGTGCTTTTGAATAACCAGCTGCATTAACCATACAGTCCTAAATTGCCCCTGCCAGCTCCGAGCACTTTATTCTACTCTGGTTCCATTATCCATGGTTACACAAGCTGCCCCTCCCATGCAATTTAAATAGCCCCATTCCTTGTTTTAACTGATATGTTGTATATCTATTTTAAAGGTTTAAAAAACTGTTTCGCTATGTATTTTACTATTGCAAATTGCATTGTGTTTTATGTATATATCAATTGTGGTTTTAGGGCTTTGTCCCCATGTAAGCCGCCCCGAGTCCCTTCGGGGAGATGGAGGCGGGGTATAAGAATATTATTATTATTATTATTTTATTATGACACAGCAAACAAGATAGATATGCTGGATTTCGTATCACAAAATCACAAGTCGAACACTTCCCAAGTGTCTAGGACTGTGTGATGTATTTTCGGATGATGCGCACAGATCCCAGTAGGGTGGCCTTTTGCAGTTGGCAGATCGTGATTTTGTCAATGTCTATTGTTTCCAAATGCCAGCTGAGATCTTTTGGCACGGCACCCAGTGTGCCCATCACCACCGGGACCACCTGCACTGGTTTCTGCCAGAATCGTTGAAGTTCAGTCTTGAGGTCCTGATAGCGGCTGAGTTTTTCCTGTTGTTTTTTATCAATGCGATAAGGAATTTTCCATGCAATGTTTTGTTGTACCAGGTGTCAGCTCTAGTTTGTAGTGTGGCTTTCTTGTACTGGTTTTTTGTCTGCTGTGCTTTGAGGAGTTTCTGATTTTGGACTTCAATCAAAGCAGGTTCTTCACTTTGCTTTACATATTCTGCATGTTCTTTACAGGGCATGTTCTTCTTCTTTGACTGCTTGTTTTACTTGTAAGAGTCCTCTGCCCCCTGATCTTCTAGGCAGATATAGCCGGTCAACATCACTGCGAGGGTGCAATGAATGATGAATGGTCATGAGTTTTCTTGTTTTTCTGTCAAAATACTCTAGTTCCATCTGTGTCCAATTTATAATGCCAGCAGTATATCTTATGACAGGTATGGCCCAGGTGTTTATGGCCTTGATGGTGTTGCCTCCATTGAGCTTGCTTTTGAGAATTTTTCTGACCCTTTGTGTGTATTCTTTACTAACCACAGTCTTCACATGTTCATGCTTGATGTTGTTGTTTTTGTTGTTGTTATTATTATTATTATTATTATTATTATTATTATTATTTCCCCCCTCTTCCACGCCCTCTGGACCATCCTGTGGCTTCCCAGAGCTGCTGCCAGGCACTGAGTATTTTTCTACGCAAGTACCTTTCTTGGTCTCCTGATCTCTACCTGCAAAGGTCCCGCTAGCTCAATTCCTCCTCATTCACTGACATACAAAATGATCCAGCAGGCCCAGGGCTGGGGCTGATGTAAGCCTTTATCTGCTTGAAGGCTTTGATGTGTTCTGGTGTCCAGTTAAACAGGTCCAGATATCCCACCTTTGTCACTTCGTAGAAGGGTCAGGTCATAATAGCAAAATTCGGAATCCAGATTCTGCTCCTCCAAGGTACCCTCAAACCGAAATGACTGTATGATCTTACTGACCCCTTCACTATAAACATTTCACCATTCTTGAAATATCTGAGCTTGAAAAAATCCTTTCGTGGTTGAAATTAAAAACTGATTATTTCATGAATGTAATATGAAACATATGAAGGCATATTCATATATCTTATGAATATTGTTGTGCTTTCAAGTGGTTTCTGACTTATGCCAGCCTTAAGACTCTCAAAATCTTTATCTATTCTTGACACAATCAATATCACATTATAAAAAATCAACCAGGTTCTTAACACATTTCTCAAAAATTCCTTCTTTTTCCCCAATTGCCTCAGTGGCTTCTTTCTTGGCAACTTCAGGCAATCCATAACATGGAATCCACACCATAGATAAAATGCCAAAACAGTCATTTAGTTAAGACACATGGCAGGGGGAGGGGGGATTTGATCTACTATGGAGGGCTATTTTGAGATATATTTTTCACTTGCCTCCCACTCTCTCTCAGTTTATTCCTCATGACAATCTGATTTTTTTTGTACTAAAATGAATTGATGTGCACAGTGGTTGTATATTCTATAAATATTCTATAAATAAGGGGACACTTCAGTGATGATGGTGATGGAATGGAAGGAGTCTTTCTCCTCTTTACCCACATTCTTCCTTTCTGCAAGGATCCCTACTTCTGCAAGTTGTTCATTTTGTGTCTTCATCATTTAAGTCCCCTGCTAGAAATAGCTTTTTAGCGATTTCTATTCCTTGTTTTATTCTTAGCTTTACTATACAACCCACACTGGTGTTAAATGAAGAACGAGGAATGAAAAAAATCTCTCTTCATCTATTTCTTAAGAGCTATTGATTCTCTTGATTGTGATCTGCTGATAGTGTGCCATTCTCTCCCCTTTCTGGTATTTGAGAATACCAGATCAACAATCACTTGAATTGTACCACCTACTTTGCCATCCTCTTCAGCATGGAATATTTTGGCTATGGAGGAAGCTAGATCTGGTTAGCCCTTGGATGGGAGACTGGCAACAAATATCAGGTGATTTGGGCTATATTTCAGAAGAAGGAACTGGAAAAACCATCTCTGAAATTCATAGAGTTGTAATAAGTTGGTAAGTGACTGTGAAAATACTTATGGACTACAGTGAACTTATCTACAAATATTGAAAAGCAATAAGCACACACAGAGAATAACTTTGATTTGGGACAAAGTGAATCTGTCTGCAGAGCTCATGTTGTCTGTAGGAATGTACAGAGGTGGACTGGTCTGTGTGTAAGCTTGCCTAATGGCAAGTGTTATTGTACAGTATTTACATTTAGTGTACTATATATTGATAGTAACATGTAAAATATATGTACACTGTAATTATTAAAATACACATCTATTTCACAATAATTTTAATTCTATCTTTTTCCATTTAAGTATTTTTAATTTTTATTTATTTATCTATATAATAAAAGTCAGTGTTTGTATGTATGTATGTTTGTATGTATGCGAGTATGTGGCAGCTTTCTGATTGGCCGACACTTTCACAGGCCACTGAGACCACCAGGAATGACGGATCTGGACCAAATTTGGCACACTTAATCCCATGACGCGCTTTACGCCCTGGTGCTGTTTACAGGACGATGGACCATGGGTGATGGGATTTGTAGTACTTTCAATCGCTACAGCTCCCACAGGCCACTGCGACGCCCACCAGTGGCGGAACTGGACCTAACTTGGCACACAGAACCCCCATGAACCCCTTTCCATCCTGGGGCAGATTGGGGGAGGATGGACCAAGTAGCTTCCAATAGATCTTGGTCCTCAGAATGGAGGGATCTCTGCGGTTGGTAGGGGGTGAGGCGGTCCCTCAGGTACATCAGCCCCAGACCATGTAAGGCCTTAAAGGTGAGTACCATCACTTTGAAGGTGATCCAGTGCTCAATTGGTAACCAGTGCAGCTGTAGTAAGATTGGTGTTATGTGGCATCTCAATGGGACTCCCGCAAGAAGCCGAGCCGCTGCATTTTGTACCAACTTGAGCTTCCGGATCACCGACAGAGGAAGGCCAATGTAGAGGGTGTAACAGTAATCCAGCCTTGAGATGCCCGTGGCCTGGATCACCATGGCTAGGTCGTCTCTAGACAGATAGGGGGGCAGCCGATTAGCCTGCCGCAGATGGAAAAAGGCAGCTCTGCTAACGGAGGAGACCTGGGCCTCCATCTTCAACAGAGGGTCCAAAAAGAATCCCAGACTCTTTACCAGTGATGACGGGCATAATGCCTCGCCATCCAGGGTAGGCAACTGAATATCTCCACTGCCCGGTCGACCCAGCCATAGGATCTCCATCTTTGCTGGATTCACCCTCAAGCTACTGGCACGTAGCCATCCAGCAATAGCCTCGAGGCATTGATAAAAGTTATCAGGTAGAGTCCGGTCGGCCTTCCATCTTCAGCACAAGCTCTATAACCAAGATTCAATTGTATATTTATGGCAGCATACCAGTGTAAATTGCAGTGGGAACCAAGGTAAAACAATTATGAGTTCAGCATTGTGTAGAAAGGAAATTATATTCTTTATGGTCCTCATCTGGACAAGAAAGCTATTAGCTCCAAGCAGCCCATTTCTTCAATGCAGTCTTTTTAAGCTGTGAGCAAAAAGCATTCTGGAAGAGAGGCTTGCACTATCCGTGCAATGGGATAGTCAATTTTACAAGCCAACCCCATCCGAACACCTACTGAAGAAAGCCAGCAGCCCTTTTTTCCATATGATGAAAAAAAGCATTTATTTTCCTTTCTTAACATCATAGGTAAAAGTACACCATGTTAGCAGAGTTGTGCCAATAGCATTAGCAGAACTGCACCAACAGGATTCCACCTTCAGCTTAGAGAGCAAAGGCCATGGATTTGTTGGGGAAATGAATGGTTATTATGCTAACTTGAAAATAAATACATTAGAACATGTATACATCAACTTATAGTTAGCTAACTAATTAAACAAATAATTGAACACTTGACAATAGTTTGCCATTAATATAATAAATAATATAAATATAATTATCAAACATTCAGATAAACATTCTCTACTTTAACTTATTCTTCTTTTAACTTATTCTGTTTGAAGAGTGTTTAATGTCTTTGACAACGCTGGGTGTAAAGGTAGTAAAACAAAAGTAAAACCTTGTCCTTAGTTATAGAAAGCTTTTAAAATGGTGTGCTTCATCTCTGCTCATGCCTGAGATGCTAAACTTCTCATGCATTTCGCAAGTTTTCATTGGTCTAAACATCTTGCCCCTGGTAGACTAGGACACGGAACAATAACTTCAAACTGCAGAATCATAGAATCATAGAGTTGAAAGATACCTTGTGGACCATCCAGTCCAAACCTCTGCCAAGAGGTAGGAAACCGCATTCAAAACACCCCCAACAGACGGCCATCCAGCTTTTGTTTAAAAGCCTCCAAAGAAAGAGCCTTCAACACAGTCCGGGGCAGAGAATTCCACTGCTGAACAGCTCCCACAGTTAGGAAGTTCTTCCTAATGTTCAGGTGGAATCTACTTTCCTGTAGTTGGAAGCAGTTGTTCGATGTCCTAGTCTTCAGGGCAGTAGAAAACAAGCTTGCTCTCTCCTGTCCATGACTTCCCCTAACATATTTATATATGGTCATCATGTCTCCCCTCAGCATTCTCTTCTGCAGGCTAAACACGTCCAGCTCTTTAAACTGTACTTCACAGGGCTTGTTCTCCAGGCCCTTGATCAATTTAGTCGCCCTCCTCTGGACGCTTTCCAGCTTTCAACATCTCCCTTCAATTGCAGTGCCCAGAATTCCAGGTGTGGTCTGACCAAAGCAGAATAGAGGGGTAGTATGACTTCCCTGGATCTCGACATTAGACTCCTATTTATGCAGGCCAAAATCCCATTGGCAGCTACCGCATGACATTGTTGGCTCATGTTTAACTTTTCCATGAGGAATGCAAGATCTTCTTCACACGTGCTGCTATTGAGTTAGGCATCCGCCATTCTGTATCTTTGCATTTCATTTTTTCTGCATTTGTCCCTGTTGAACTTCATTTTGTTAGTTTTGGCTCATCTCTCTAGTCTGTTAAGATCGTTTTGAATTCTGTTCCTGTCTTCTGGAGTATTGGCTATCCCTCCCAATTTGGTGTTGTCTACAAACGATGATCGCGCCTTCTAACCCATCATCTAAGTCATTAAGAAAGATGTTGAACAGAACCGGGCTCAGGACAGAACCCTGCGGCACTCGACTCATGACTTCTTTCCAGAATGAAGAAGACGCATTTGGTGAGCACCGTCTGGGTTTGTTCACGTAACTAATTACAGCTTCACCTAACAGTAGTTTTGCCTAGCCCACATTTGACTAGTTTGTTTGCCAGAAGGTCATGGGGTACCTTGTCGAAGAAAGGCCTTGCTGAAATCCAGAATCAGTACATCCAGGGTGTTCTCTGCATCTACCTAGCTTATAACACTATCGAAAAAAGATTAGTTTGGCATGACTTGTTTTTGATAAATCCGTGTTGACTAATAACGATGACAGCATTCATTTCTAAGTCTTTGCAGACGATTTCCTTAACAATCTTTGCCAGAATCTTGCCCGGTATCGACGTGAGGCTGGCGGGACGGTAATTGTTTGGGCCGTCTTTTTTTCCTTCTTGAAGCTAGGGACCACATTTTCCCTCCTCCAATCTGCTGGGACTTCTCCCGTTCTCCAAGAAGTCTCAAAGATGATTGCCAGTTGTTCCAAAATAACTTCCGCTAGTTCCTTCAATGCTCTGGGATGTAGTTCATCCAGACGTGGGGACTTGAATTTGTTTAGAGCAGCCAGGTGTTCCTGGATGACTTGTTTCCCTATTCGGGGTTGGATTTCCCCTAATCCTTCATCCATTCCATGTTGCTGGGGTTGAGGATGGCTTTTTTTGAGAAGACTGAGGAAAAGTAGGCATTAAGTAATTATGCCTTTTCCCTATCCCGTGTCAGCATTATCTCATCTTCTCCTCGCAGAGGCCCTATCGCCTCCTTGTTATTCCTTTTTCTACCAACATAAGCAAAGAAGCCTGAGCTCATTTTGCGCAAACTTTTTCCCTACAGGAGTTGGTTATTCGTTTGAATTCTTCTTTGGTGATTTCTCCCCTTTTCCACTTCCAAGTCTCTGTTGGGTCTTAACCTAGAAAAGAAGGAGCAAGCTTGTTTCTGCTGCCCTGGAAACTAGGACGCAGAACATTGGCTTCAAACTATAGGAAAGGAGATTCCACCTGAACATTAGGAAGAACTTCCTCACTGTGAGAGCTGTTCAGCAGTCGAATTCTCTGAGTGTGGTGGAGGCGCTTTCTTTGGAGGCTTTTAAACAAAGGCTGGATGGCCATCAGTCGGGGGTGCTTTGAATGTCATTTTCCTGCTCCTTGGCAGTGGGTTGGACTGGATGACCCATGAGCTCACTTCCGACTCTATAATTTTATGATCCTATGATTTATTTGCAATATTCTTAAACATTGTTGGAAGTCTCTCTAAAGTTAGGTACCATCTATACCACATTTTGTAAAAGCTTTCTTTCAAATCATAACTCAAAGAAATGTTTAATTTTTTCATCTACAACTTTTTCCATTGATCCAAATGCAACTATATACTAATGTTCTGTTATCATAAATATTTGACCTCTCCATCTTTCATTTCCATTTTTAGCAATTTATACATACTAGCAATCAAATTATCATCATCAGATCAAAGTTGGATTTAGTTATTTCAAAGCAATCGTTTTTATCCATCTTAAATCTCTCATTAAATTGTTCTCGAAAGATGCCATTGAAAGTTATGCCCTTCAGCTTCTAATTCATTAGATTTCATTCTATCACTCCCATTCTTAAGTACAAGCAGATGCTTATAAATAAACTACTTATCATTTGTTAAAGGTTCTCTTCTGTATAATGCTTCATGTGGTGAATTCCAAAGGGGCATTCTAAAATGAAATCTAGATTTATATTTACATCTGCTCCATTAAAACTATGTTTTAATCTGTTTTATTGCATTTATGTTTTAATTGTTTTATAATTTGATATGTTATATTTATTATTTGTTGTATAATGCGGCATTGAATTTTGCCATAATCTGTAAGCCGCTCTGAGTCCCCTTCGGGGTTGAGAAGAGCAAAGTATAAATATAGTAAATAAATAAATAAATAATGAAAAAGTTTCCGATTTCTATTTGTAATCGCACTGTGATTTTGCTTGTCTGTTTGCTAAAAAGAGGATGAGACTGGATGACCCATGGGACTCCCATTTCAAATGAAAAGCACTGTTTTTTCAGTCTTTCAAGCCAATTGGGAAATGCACAAAGATTTATATGCAAAGGAATTTG
Source organism: Anolis carolinensis (assembly GCF_035594765.1). Classification (NCBI taxonomy): domain Eukaryota; kingdom Metazoa; phylum Chordata; class Lepidosauria; order Squamata; family Anolidae; genus Anolis; species Anolis carolinensis. The sequence goes on from NC_085842.1 coordinate 186,372,335, forward strand.
AAATAACTTTTGATAAGACATTACTTCTTGAGCTTGGTACAAAACAGGAAAAAGGGTTTTCATTACTTGTGAGCATTCATGCCTAATTTTATGTTAATTACTTGTATCTGGATTATTCCTGATGAATATAAGAATGTCCTAAATGATGTAATGCTATTTTTCATAGCAAATCAACAGAGGTTTTATGTAAATACAAAAGGTTATACATTCTTACTCATATCACTGTACTTTAGGAAAAGAAGTTTCCTAAAGCACTATAAAACCATTTTTCAAGTTTTCTTTTCTCCATTCTACAGAATGACAAAATTAAAGTCTTATAGATTTCCCATATTTAGAGGATTTTTATTCAAAAATTCACTGTAACACTATCACTCCCAAATATTTAATAATTTTATTAATTCTGAAAAGACTCAGTTTCTGTTCAATCTTTGTCAAAATTTTAGTCAGCATGACTATTTTGTTTCTAATAATATTAAAGCTAGTCAGCTCCTCATGTTGTTTCAGTATCTCACTGAACCACTCTCCAAAGTTTTTTCAAAAATATCTCCTAGTCATAAACAAAACGCTTTAGTTTAGAAAACCCATCTTTAATATTTATTCTTTTAATTGTTTTTTTAATTAATCACTCTGTTTAAAAGTTCCAACATCAACAAAAATAGCAAAAGTGATAATGGACAGACAGATCTGCCACATTCCTTTTTTGAACTATACAAGCCTTAGATAATTCTCCATTAATCAGAATTAGTGCTTGTTCAGTATTGTACATCAATTTACTACAACCAAACGGCATCAGATCTAAAATTTGGAACATAAATAGCCAGTGAACATTATCAACGCTCTTTTGGGCATCAACAAATTTAAAGCAAGCTTTTTATCATTTTGCTGATCAAAATATTCCAAAATATCCTAAACAAATCTTATACTTTCTCTCAACATTCTCTTAGGTAGAAATCCAGGTTGATTGTCATGAATGCAAACTTGTTAAACTTTTCTAAGTTCTCTGCAAAATGGTGCAATTAATTTTTAGAATTCACCAAATTACTGTCCTTTTCAGGAATAAAGGTAATATTTACATTGCTCCCCCGTAAACATAAATTCATTGTTAGTTGCAAAGTCATAAATAATTTGTAAAGTTTCATAATTGCAGGAAAATCAAATACAATTTTAAATGATGTTCAGATCAAGAAAAGTCTCACTCTATTCTGTTTTGGTCAGATCTCACCTGGAATACTACGTCCAGTTCTGAGCACTAAATTCACGAAGGATATTGACAAAATGGAATGTGTCCAGAGGAGGGCAACCAAAATTATCAAAGGTTTGGAGGCCAAGCACTATGAGGAGAGGCTTAGGATGCTGGGTATGTTTAGCTTGGAGGGGGGAAAAAGCTGAGAGGGGGCATGATATATGTGTTTAAATATTTGAAGGTCCGTTTGGGGAGAGGGCAAGCTTGTTTTCCTGTTGCTCTAGAGACTAGGACACAAAGCAATGGATTGAAAGTGCAAGAAACGAAATTCTACTTAAACATTAGAAAGAACTTCCTGAGCTGTTAATGGGATAAACTGCTCAAAGTTGGTAGAGTCTCCTTCTCTGGAGGTTTTTAAGCAGAGGCTGGATGACTATCTGTCAGGGGTGCTTTTGTTTTGTGTTCTTGCATTCCCAGGGATTGGACTGGGTGGCCTAGCAGTCTCTTCCAACTCTATGATTCTACGATTCTATGTATGCCTCTCTGAAAAACAGTTAAAATTGTTTGCTTCTCCATATTTATGTTGTACTATTTGGTTTCTTTCAGGTAAAAATGATTTTGGTAATTTTCCATTACCACTTTTAATCTTTTTCTGTGTAGTCTTGTCCAACTTATTCCATTCTGATCATTCCAGTCTCCCAAGAAGCTAAAATTTCCACAGAAAGCTTTTAGAACTTGTGCCATCAATCTCTGACAAAATTCCAATTTTGGTTGTGTACGAAAAAAGTGGACTCGGTGCTTAGCTCATGCACAGAATCCACACAATGCACAGTGGGATTTGTAGTATAACCACTGCATTCACCCTTCAGTGCACAAAAATGGAACACAGGATTTACTCTGGAGCTTCCTGGTAATCCTGAGCTTCAGGGTAATCCTGCAGTTCTGGAGATGAGGAGAGCTGGATCTGGCTCAGTCCACTGTCTATACTGCCACTGTCTATACTGTCTCTGAAAAGCTTGCTGGCAATGTCACATTTCTGATGATGTCATATGAAATGCCGAGTCATGTAAACAGATATTTTATATGGCCACTGGGTGGGACCTACTTGCTGGAAGTGACATAATGATAAATCTTGAATTTTTTTTATGAGCAGATAACTCTTATTATCCTAAATGCATCACAACCTCTTTTCCTTTTTTCTATCAAATAATTTAACAGTAGATTTAATCTTTCCAAAAAAAAAATCACACTCTCTAAGCTTCAGAAGAGGGCAGTGGTTCCTCTGAACCATTCTTGTAAAGAAAATCCCGTCATAGAAAACAGCAACAACAGCAACAACAAAAATAAAGCTTCCCTTCCTCCCCCACAAAAAAACCCCATGGGGGTGCCTTTGGGATACACTGCCCATATTACACACTGTTTAATTTCTTTGGAACACTTGCCAGTCACAAACAGAGCTATGGAGCTCTGTATTTGTCAAAGCATTGTTCAAAACAAGCAGTTTGCCTAAAACCAAGCATTTCTCATTTTAGAGCTCCAGACACCTAATCCATTCCATATGTTTCAAAGTCGCAATCAACAGAAACTAAATAGGAAAATCAATTCATACACTTACAATGGACAGCGGATGCCAAGAATACTGTGAAGAATAGCAGCTGTAGTGACCACATGACTGTGGATAAAACTTCAAGGCGATTCAGGAGAGAATGTTTCCAAAAGATTTCTCTCTGCCAATAATCCTCCAGGAGACAGTCACTTTAACGCAAAACAGAGGGAACTGACTAGACTAATCCAAGCACGACACTTTTGTTCAATATTCAGAATTCAGCACCTAGAAGTAAGTGAAAACATAAGGTTAAGTGTTTCTACTCAAAACAATCCCTGTTACATTTGACATGCAGTAGGGGACAATGAGATAGATCCTTCCCAACAGGGTTTGCTATTGTCTATTTTGAGTAATTAATACTAGAACTACATTAAGCCCAAAGAGACATAAAGGATTGCTCTGCTTTCATTCTTTCAAAATAATTAGACCAGGGGTAGGGAACTTACAGCCTTGGAGCCTTCTAGGTCCTTAAGTGTGGCCTTTTGAATCCAATTTTACAGAACAAATCCTTTTATTTTTACTAATGCATTTTGGTTTGTCTTTTATATTTTATTTTTATATTATTGTATTCAAAATATTAAAGAATAAAATATGTCTCAACAGATTTACCATGACAATTAGAACATTAATAAGCCATAAGACTGATACGCTTGTGATTTAGTTCTTAATTCCACCGCCTGACTGGTACCACTATTGCATAAGGCTAGTTGGTAAGAGTTATGGCCGTCAAGTATGCCAGTCTGTTACAAGCTTTTGACAACTGTGCATTGTGATTGTTTCAAGTGGAATTTGTGAATAGTTGCACAGCCTGACAGTATTTTAAAAATTCTGTCTGCTTAAAACCCTATCGTGTCAAAGAAGACCAAGAGAACACTGAAGGAAGAAAACAGATTTTTAACGAGAGCTGGGAATCACAATATTATCTTATTTCTACTAAAGAGAAGTTGATTTGCCTGCTTTGGGATATTGAAATCTCGACATTACATTTTTAAAATGTTCATCAGGATTTAACACTAACAAGGACCACGGATATTTTAAATTAGAGGGAGAGGCTCAAAAGGTTGGATTGCAGAAATTAAAAGATGAAAAGCAAAAACAATTATTTCAAGCAGCAATAAGATATAGAAATAATGGCAATAAAGCAACCTATAAAGCAGCTTATAAACTCGCAGGGCGGAGGAGAGGAAGCAAGTAATATAGAAACTGTGAAAGAAGGCATTATCAAAGTTGTAAACTGCTTAGACCTCAATAACATTTCAAACAACTGTCTCTTTCAAGGAAAATAATAAGCCTTCACCTTAACAGAACAACAGAACAACTTCCAGCAATACTTCAAAATGAAAATATCATATATCATATTATTCAATTGATTTGGATGAATCAACCGATACTACTGAATCCACGTATGTTTTATACTTCACCATGACTTCCCTTGATCTAGACACTATACTACTTTTGATGAAGCCCAAAATCCCATTGGCTTTTTTAGCTGCTGCATCACACTTATTGCTCTGGATCTTCATTCTCCTACCTAACCCAAATCAAGATACCCTTAAGGCAATAAATTACTAATACCCATTCAGAGAATCAACTGGAACTGCAGACTGCAACCAAATATTCTAATGCTTTACACAAGAAAACAGCTACAACAAAGTCATTAAAAGGACAATTAAAATTACCCAATAGTTTTCATTTTTTGATATTTACAAAATAATGTGCGCTTTAAAGTATATTAGGACATTCCATAGGTATATATTTAAATTTTGTATCAGCCATGTCTCATGTTTACCAACATCAATAAACAAATTATTAAAATGAAACAGTAAAACTCCTTTAGAAAATTGAAGTTTGTGCTATGTACTGACACTTAATGGGAAAAGGGGACAAAGCTGCCATGAACAAGTTTCTAAGATCCCTTCTATTAACACTTCTCTTTTAAAAATGTCTTCTTCCTGTACACAGACACAGTTTAAACACAGAAATGAAAATTCTACACCTTTTCAGTGAATTTCTGAAAATGAATATATCATGCATAATTTGGTGCATGGAGCATATGAGCTCACTGAAGTAACATACAACATTGCCTATGTCCTTGCATGGCATTGGAAACGGTGAAATAGTAGGAAAAGGCATTTTTGTGGATTCTGAAGGAGACATGAAAAATAAATATAATTTAAGATACTGAAACACTGGTCAAATAGGATAGAGTCATGTATTAATGCATTCAATTTATATGCAAATTTGACCTCAAGCAATTTTGATGGTAGGTTGTTCAGATAGAAATATTTGGAAGTAAAGAGGATTTTTATGATTCAAGTATATACAGTGTAACAAACTGTTCTTTCTATCAGCTCAGAAGTTTTCCCCCCTTTGGTTTCAGCAAAGGAAAAAATGGTCGGCATTTCTGTTTAGTAGTTATGATGCCACAAGCCCACTGCAATGACTGACAGTGCATTGCAACATCTACCATTTAAATCATACAAAGGCCACTCAGCAGAGTAATTTCTGAAGCACTGGAGAGCAGCCTGGTGAGAGATTATTGGTCCAACCCTCTTCAAGCATCCTTGCTGCTTTCTCTTGAAATGTATTGTTGTGTGACATGCATGGCTTAAAAGTTAGGCTTGTGATATGTTGATATGTTGTCACCACTGCATCTCCAGATACAGGGTATTGAGCTATATTTTTATTTTCAGTGAAACCTCAAAACTAAGTTTTACTTGGAACCTTTTATGTAAGTTGATACCCATTTCATACTTCGAAATGAGTGACTCTCTCATGCTTAATTTTGATAAGGTTGTTATCTGCAGCAACTTATTCTGTCTGTTCCATACTTGTTCTACTTCATATTGCAATATATTTTGTTCTATACAAATGTTCATATACATTTTCATGTGCATTTTCCCAAATACAGTAGAGTCTCACTTATCCAAGCTAAACGGGCCGGCAGAAGCTTGGATAAGCGAATATCTTGGATAATAAGGAGGGATTAATGAAAAGCCTATTAAACATCAAATTAGGTTATGATTTTGCAAATTAAGCACCAAAACTTCATGTTATACAACAAATTTGACAGAAAAAGTAGTTCAGTACGCAGTAATGTTATGTTGTAATTACTGTATTTACGAATTTAGCACCAAAATATCATGATATATTGAAAACATTGACTACAAAAATGGCTTGTATTATCCAGAGGCTTGGATAAGCGAGGCTTGGATTAGTGAGGCTCTACTGTATGCACACCTTTCAAATCATTTTTTTAAATATTCACATTTTGTGCATTTTTTTCCTGATGTTAACTTTTTTGCATATTTTTGCAAGTGACTTTTCATTTAATTAGATAATTTTTCATTTATTATCTAACTATATTAATTTTATGAGCTTTTTCAATGTTTTGGTATATATATTTAATATTGAGTGCATCTGTTTCTGATGTATAACTTAACACCCGTTAAGGAACAATAGGCTGCTTGCCTGAAACCCTAGTTATCATCCGTTAAACTCACACATGGGAAACAGTGTGTGATAAGGGCAGAGTGTTTTTGAAAAATTCTAGAGCCAAACTATCTCTCACAATTCTCTGTGCATGCTCTATGCAGTCCCCGCCCCCTAACCTTCCCTTCTCCATTGAGGGAGGGGTGCCTGTACGTGTGTGAATTTACAAATGACTGCCTGAAGAGCAACAGGAGCAACTATGCATATGTGGGTGTTTTATCCTTTAAAAATATTCATTTGCATTGAGGGAAGACAACTGGGGAATCTTTCATTAACTAAGAAGTACTTATCTATGCCTGGTAGGTGAATCGCTGCAGCTGTAAGAGGGAGTTAGTGAACAACTCCAAGGTCATTCATATGAGGCATTTTGAATTGGTCTTGTGACCTTGCTGGCTCTGAAATCCTGAGGAATATTTTTCAGTAGACAGAGGCTGTTGCATTGGTTTCATATTGCCAGCCTTGTGTGATAGGTATCAAGTTATCTCTGTTTGACAAGTGAATTTTTTGGTCTTGTCTGATAGAGATCTACTGTGCTTAAGTGCCATCCTGGTTTGTAGGCATTGGTCCCCTGCTGGCACCGCCTCTTCCATTATTTTAGGGTATTTTTTCCAGCACATAGTGCAGAATCTTCCATGGAGTATACCATAAGAAGTGCTTCAATATAAAAGGAAAGGGATGTCCTTTGCTGTGGAGGCCTTTGCACTCTGAAATCAAATCCTCACACCTTATACAACCACATACTCCAGTTCTTCGTAAGAGGTCCTAGATTTCCACCCTGGGACTCTCCATTATTTTCTCTCTATTTCTGAAATGAGTCCATGGCACTGTCTGATGAGTTGCACAAACTTTTCAAAGTCATGCATACCTACAACAACATATGGGCTTCAACTGCTCTTGGGACTCTCTCAAGCTGAGGTTGGACTTCATGCATGTATTGATCGCTAGGACATCATAATGCACACAGGATCTCTCAAAGCTCATAAGGAGAACCTCAACATCATCCTCATCTCCACAGGTGGGATACTATTAGTTGAAATAGATGTGCAGATGGAGGAAGGCTAGTACCAGAGAAGGCTGCCCTCTTACTGCGGGTTAGCTCCATTGACTCTGGTGGGAGCCTGAAGTAGTTTCAGTTTCCTTAGTTCAATCCCTCAGTCTTTCAGGGAGAGTGCCAGGTGGCACAATTTCTGTTGCTCTGCTATGAAATCAGTTTTAACATCAGAAGTGATACTCAGAAAAAAGCAGCCTGGGTTGCATTATATGGCAGTGTAGATGGGTCCTGTGTTTCATTGCCATTCAGAGTTCAGTTTACTGGAATTGGAGGGAGAGCTAAACTATCAAGGTCTTTGTTCCCTGTTTTTTTTTGTGCTTCTGTTTGTTTTATTTGTTTTTTATTGTTGACTGCATTAGGCTTTTAATTTTGAATAACAAGCTTCATCCATAGGACCTTCTGACCAATAAACTCAGAAAAACTGGGATAGTTCAAATCAGCTTTATCTCCAAGATAAGTAGATTCTATCTTCTAGTTTAATAAGATAAAAGTTTTGATAATAAACCTTTTTGGAGTTAACAACATAAAGTCAGATTATTTGCTGACTGCATTTGTATTTGTGCTATTTATTTATTATTTATTGTTCTTTAGCTTTTTGTGTTTTTACTTCAGAGCCTGCTTTTTTAAAGCAAAGCTTTATTTTTTCTATTTATACAAGTGCCATCTTTTTTAGAATCTAAAATAACGAATAACATCAAACACACAATTTATGAGGTCATTCAGAATATTCATATCAAATTTACTGAGACCAAGCATAGCCTTCTTTCTTCAGCTTCAGTTTACATACAAATTATTAATCATAATAAACATTTATAAATTCTCCAAACAGTATCAGTGAAATAAGTGTTGTTGAATAGCAGAGTATTTTTTAAAGTTATCTTTTTTATTTCATATAAGTTCTGTAACATCTATTTTGGAATTTAAAACAGTGAAATAAGCACTTCTTATTACAGATTCTTATTACAGCAGGGATATAACCCCCCTATTTGCATTTCAAGCTGATCCTATCATGCCTCAGTCAAAGCATTACTAGATTCATGTTCATTAAACAAACAAAATTCAGTAAAGAAATTCTTTAGCTAAATGGTGCCTTTGGTACATTGACAACAAGAATGCAATTAGCTGGAGTGTTTACAAAATTTTAATCCTAGGGACTGTTCTCTAAAATTGTTGTTTACATTTGTTTGGCTGATTCCCCTGCCAAGAATACGTAATTTGACAGATTTTATAAAGCATAGAGATAGCATATACAGCACAGCAGTTGAGTGATATTATATACATCTGAATAATCCTCCACCTTTCCTCTCAAGTGTGAAATGTTGGCATAGTTATCTCTGTCATATTCTTTCCTTATTATATACATTCTTCTCCTTCCCAATGAATTCAAATTGTAATGTGTCAATGATCCTAAAAACACGATTTCCCCTTCTTTATTCATCCAAGGCCCTTGATATTTTAATACACAGCTCGCAGTTAATGGGGAATGATGAGTGAAAAATTATGTTTCTATTTTATGTCCTCCAAATCAGCAGTTCTCAAACTCTGCTCGGCGGAGTCCTTAGGGCTCTGCAAAGCAGTCAGGGGCTCCCCGTCCTCACTCCCTCCTGTATATGAAGCATGTGGCCTAGGGAGAATCCTGCTGCTGCTGTGAGGCCTGGAGAGCCTCCCACTAGACTGCGCAGCCTGGATAGCCTACCACTGCAATAGTGTGTCCTGGAGAGTCTCTGGCTCAGCCACACAGGCTGGAGAGGTCCCCACTGTATCTGCTCGGGATATGGGACTTCCCCAAAGCACAAGTTCTGACCATGGCAACAGTTACTGCTTTTGCTGAATCTGTCCCTACAGGCAAATGTTCTTGAAGCAAAGGCAGCACACGTGGCGGGGAAACCTACAACTGAGTGGGAGGCAAAGGGCAGGAATTGGGGGGGGGGGGGGCGGAATAGACAGAAGAGATGTGAGTTGAATTTAGCAAATGGGCACAAGTGTTTAAATATGGCACCCAGGGAAGTAGAGAGGGATGCCTCACAGCCTGCAGAGCTCAGCCGATGGACTCTCCACAGCCCTAGGTCTTTGTTGCGCCTCTGACTGGGTGCACCATGCTTAAATGCTGCAGCAGACACACTAGTACTGAGCATTCCAACTGTATGTTGCAATACACTGCTGTAGTATCTAAACGTGTTGCGTGAAAAATGCTCACCACCCCCAAAAAGGTTGCCTGGCCTTGAATTGGCATTGAAACCCTGAGACATAAAAACTTTTCCACATTTTAATATTTGCAATGTGGGGAAACCAGTAGGGGCAGTTATCTTTTTTCCATTTTAAAGAAAAGGAGTCAAACTCAGGGCCTGGTGAAGACTGAACCCAATGCACCCTGAATGGCTTTCCTGTTTCAGTGAAGTCTTTCTGTACATTTCAGCTCTGTGGTCCTGGTGACATCAGAGGAAGGAAAAAGGAACTTAAACCCTTCAAAACACATGTGGCATGGGCTCAAAAGGGATGGGATTCAATTCAGATGGAAAGGCTAGGTCTTATCTTCAGATTCAACTAGAGATGGGTAATCATAAATACATGTAGAAAGCCAAGGGTTTAAAAACATATATGTGAAAGAATTAGAAGGAACTCACAATGGATTCAATAAAAGGACACCAGAACAAATTTCAGCTCATAGGTCAGGAGCTGAAAATATCATCAAGGAGACTGAAAACAGAATCATAGAATCATAAAATCATAGCATAACTGGCTGACCGGACAATGTAGGAACTACAGTGTTCCCCCGCTATTTCGCGGTTCGCTTATCACGGACTCACTGTTTTGTGGGGAAATTATTTGTTTCTTTATCCACCCCATTGCTGCTTTTAATAGTTAAGTGGCCTTTCTCTCCCTTGCAAGCCCCGGGGCTGGCCGGCGCCTCAGAAGAGGAGAGGCCCACCCCAGGCCCTTCCTCATCGGCATCAGCAGAGGAACTGCCAGCAGGAAGGTAAGCGTGAATAGCCCCGACAGTGCTATTTTGAGGGGGGCTAAGGCTCCCTCAGGGGCCTGTAGGCCTCGAGTCCCTTTTCTGAGTCCTTTAGATATTAAAATAAAAAGAGTGCCACTACTTGGCGGTTTTTCACTTATTGCGGGTGGTCCTAGAACGCAACCCCCGCGATAAGTGAGGGAACACTACATTTCTTCAAACTACAGGTAGTAGAAAGAACTGTAAAAAGACAAAATCTCTGTTTTACAGAAAGACCCTGAGCGAAACACCCAACACTGTTTTTCATTACACTGCTACAAGCAAATCCACCATATCCTCTTCATATTCACATGAAAAATGTCAAATAAGGTAAATTATTCATACTGATCATTTATCTGGTTTTAGAAAAGGATTCTAGAATTGCTTTTAGACTGTGTTTGTGTGTTTTCAAAGATGATGTTAACTTGTTTTAAAATAATTTTATCTTTGAAACATTTTAATTTGTTTTTATTTGTTCATCACCTTGGGAGCCCTTGGGGGGGGGGGGAGGCAGAGAGAAATTTGCCATTCTGGGAAATGGCACCAGAATTTTACTATTCCACTCTCTTTTCTGCTTAATAATTAACTTTAAGAATGATAAATAGAAACAGAACGAGAAATAATTAGCAAATAGAAGAGCTGTGATGCCAAGACATAATAAATTGGTAAGCACTGGAAAATTTGGTATTTGAAAGCAATCTCAGAAATTTAAGTGAGAAAGACACTGGGAAGTCAAGATCATATATAGGGAGAGAAAAACTGCAAGACAGTAGATATGAAAGCAATTTGGAAATAATGAACTATCTAAAACAATAAAAAGCAAGAGTTCCAAGCAACTTTGCTAGAGAGATGAAGAAGTGAAAATGGCAGATACAAGCAAATAGCAGGAAATGAACTGGAATGTAGACTAAGATATGAAGAAAAAAAACTAAACATTATGAAAGAATGCTCAAATGACTACAATACAAAGTTAGAATCTCAGGAAAATAAAGAGCATATTTTTAAAAAAATCCTATGATGAGTGTCAAATGCTCTTCAAAAAGACATTCATTAAAATAATAAAGTGCAAATTGCACTCATTTCAAATCCAATTGAAACAAGTAATATCTTCAAAGATTTGTATGCTGAGCTATTTTCCTCAAATATAGATAAGAGCATTAATATTAAGAACTTTATAAGAGAACTGCCTATTAAATATATCACAAATGATCACAGAGATCTATTAAATGCCCCAATTATTGAGAAAATAAAAATATAATCGATGAATTAAAATTTGATAAATCACCAGGTTCAAATGATGATTTATCCTGAATACCATTTTTTTAAAAATGCAAATGGCCAAAATAAGAAACCAACATTACAAAATAAGGGTGTTGCAGATGACCTTATCTGCAGCATGGAAGATCCTATTGAAGACATACAAAAATGGACAATTAATAGAGGAATTTGGAGCAGTAGCGTGTTTAAGAATAAATGATAAGAAATCGATGTTACTAACTAATAAATCTAAGAAAAGGCAAGAAAGATTAAAAGAACTCTCTGGATTGCAAGTTACGAATAAAATCAATTACTTAGGAATTACTATTACAGCAAAAAAAACTCCCAAAGAATAATTACAAATTAAAATGGAAAGAAATTAAAAGGAAACAAGACATTTGGAAGAATTTGAACTTATCACTGCTGGGTAGAATCTCTACAATAAAAATGACTATACTCCCTAAACTATTATATCTCTTCCAGAATTTACCAATAATTAGAAATATGATAATATTTAAAGAATGCTAACAAAGATTTGACAAAATTTGTATGGCAAGGAAAGAAAGCTAGGATCAAATATATAAATTTAATAGATGAAACAAGTAGAGGTGGTTTGGGAATGCCGGACCTGAAAACATATTACGAAGCATGCGTTCTTCCTTGGATTAAAGATTAGATGACACTGAACAGAGAGAAAATATCGAAGGACATGACTTACAAACTGGCTGGCATGCATACCTTTGGTATGAAAAAATAAAAACCGGAAAAAAATTCAGTAATCATTTCATAAGGTCAGCATTAATAAAAGTTTGGAATAGATATAAAACAAGCCTTTACCCTAAAACCCCACTTTGGATGTCACCGCTCGAAGCAGGCCAAAGAAGATTATTAGGGTGGGAGAAATGGCCTACATATAAAGACATACTGAAGAAGGTAAATGGGAAAATAGAAGTGAAAATGCAAGAAGAAATTAGGTAAAAACATAAGAATGTGTCATGGTTCCAGCTAATACAGCTGAAAGAATATTATAATAAGGACAAGACAGAAGGATTTATGGATAAAGACACATTCTGGGACAGGATTATGATTTCAGAAAAAAAAACTAATAACAAAGATTTACAAGAAACTCCTAGAATGGGAAACAGAAAAAGAAATGGTTAAAGACTGTATGATAAAGTGGGCACCTAATATAGGACAACCAATAAGGATGGGGCAATGGGAAAACATATGGAACCGTAAGATGAGACAAATGTATTCATACGATCTGAAGGAAAATTGGATCAAAATGATCCACAGGTGGTACATAACTCCTCAAAAATTGTTGTAAGCTGCCCTGAGTCCCACCAGGTGAGAAGGGCAGAAATTCTGGAAATAAATAATAAATAAATAAAATTAGTGAATTCTTATAAGAATATGCAAAACACCTGTTGGAAAGGTAAGAAACAAGAAGGATCCTTCTTCCACATGTGGTGGACTTGGGAAAAGGCGAAAACATTTGGAAAGAAATTTATGAAACAATCCAAAAAAATTAAAAAAAAATAAAATTCAAGATTGCTGACTTCTTCCAAACTAGGCAGTGCTGCAAGCTCATGCCTGGTTTGTTGTTGCGGGATTTGTGAGAAGGTCTCTTCAGCCACATTGGAAATGTGATTCAGCAGGTTGTGGTAGTGCTCTTTCCAACGTAGTGCAATTGATGTTTTGTCCTTCAGAATTTTGGTTCCATCTGATGAGCATAGGGGCTGTATGTCATGGTTTCTTGGTCCGTAAATGATCTTTGTGGCTTTGAAAAATCCCTGATCATCATGGGTATCTGCAAGGTGTTGGATTTCTTCAGCCTTCTTTATCTTTTGTTCTTGAGTTCTCTGCACCTTATTTGGACCTCAGCTTTTGCACTAGCATAGATCTTTTTTTTTGGCAGAACAGTTGGAGTCTCTCTGCCATGTCTGGAAGGCTTTCCTTTTGTTATCAATTAGCTGTTGGATCTCTTTGTCGTTATAGTCAAACTAGTCTTGATGTTTCTTAGTTTGGTATCCAATGGTTTCTTCGCAGGCTATGATGATGGAGGTCTTCAGTTTGTTCCAATGTTCCTCAACATTTTTGCGGTGTTCTGTGGATAGATGATCCTTGAGTGTTGTTTGGAGAAGGGCTCATTTGGAGTGCTCCTGAAGGGCTTGGGTGTTCATTTTACGCCTTGTTTTTCTTCCTTGGAGTCTGCGTTTCGGGACGATCTTGATAGCCATCATGGATCGGATTAACCTGTGGTCTGTCCAGCAGTCATCAGCACCTGTCATGGCTCTTGTGAGAAGCACATTGCGGCGGTCTCTGGCACGTGTAATTACATAGTCCAAGAGGTGCCAATGCTTTGACCGGGGGGTGCTTCCATGATGTCTTGAGCTTGTTTTTCTGGCAGAAGAGCGTGTTGGTGATGACAAGGTTGTGCTCTCCGCATTTGGTGAGAAGCAAGATGCCATTCGAGTTGCTGTTTCCGACCCCATCTTTTCCTATGATCCTTGGCCACAGGTCGGAGTCCCGTCCGACTCTTGCATTAAAGTCCCCCAGGAGGATGATTTTGTCCTTCTTAGGTATCTCCGATAGAATGGTGTCCAGCTGAAGTAAAAAAATTTCCTTGATTCTTCGTCAGCATCTAGAGTTGGTGCATAGGCACATATGATGGTTGCCTGTTGGTTTTTGGCAAGGTTAATTCGGAGGGTTAAGAGTTGTTCATTGATACCAGTGGGTGCTTCAGTCAGGTGCTTCACCAGGTCATTTCTGATAGCAAAGCCAACTCTGTGTATTCTTCGCTCTTCTTCAGGCAGTCCCTTCCAGAAGAAGGTGTAGCCTCCTTTTTCTTCCTTCAGCTGTCCCTCTCCTGCTCTCCGGGTCTCCTGAAGGGCTGCTATGTCGATCTTAAAGCGTCCCAGCTCCCTTGCAATGATAGCAGTCCTGCGTTTGGGGCGTTCGCTGTCAGTGTTATCCGACAGTGTCTGTACGTTCCATGTTCCAAAGTTCATTTCTCTTTTTTGGTCAAAGAGTGGTGACCCCTCTGGACTCGGCAGTCCAGTCAGGGATAAGAGAGGCAGACTATGTTTAGGGCACCTTTTCTAGCCCCTTCCCTGTGTGGGGTGAGCAGAGCGGATCCTAAAAAGGGCTGCTCAGTCATGGATACAGCTGCCGGACTACTCAACTGCCTCGGTCCTTGAGGCAGAACAACTGAGCTCATGTGCCAGTCTGTGACTAGGGGCTTCCAGATTTCACAGTTATGCGCCTGTCGCCACTCGCTGATCGCCATGGGACTTTTTTGGTTTGTTTTTATTTTTCTTGGAAGATGCCAGTGCGTGATTTTTTTTTAATGTGTGGAGGTCAATGCACGGCCGGTCAACACACAGTCTTCACAGAATGAGATCCCAGCAGTGGTGTGGTTAACACAACGAGAGTGGCTTCTCAGTCTGTTGCAACCTTCTTCTGCCTTCACATGTATCATGTTATCCTCCGCCTGCTCCGCCGTTGAGGTCTTTGGGTCTTCGGATTGTGCTTGGTCTGGAACCTCCCCTGCAACCACTTCTGGGAGTGCATGACTCCAGTGGTTGTGCCCGCAGGTTCATTGGAACACGCAAGCCCCCTCACCACGGCAAGGTGACAATCCATCGAGGGATTTAGCAATGGCGGCAAGGATTATCTATGCGAAAAGTTGGAGACAAGAAGAAACACCAGACGTTGACCACTGGCTGACCAAAGTAATGGAGATAAGGAATATGGATAAACTAACTTAACTAATAACAAAACAATAAGGATTGCCGAAGACAAGTACAGATTGGCAACCCCTCTTGGACTACTTAAAGAAAGAAAAGAAAATTATAATAACATAAAAAGAGTCACAAAACACCAGTAGGCGCAGAAGACTTGATGCAATTATAGGGAAGCAACATCAGAACTGGAAATAGTATACCAACAGAAATGAAATAGAAGGGATGTGAGTTGGAAGTTCACAATGTATATGTGTGTGTGTGTGTGTGTGTGTGTGTGTACATATATATCTCTCTTTTTAAAAGTTTTTTTCTAGACTTTTTCTTTCATTTTTTTCTTTCTTTTTGCTTTCATTCCCTTCTTTTCATGAAGTCTTCATTACTATTACTATCGTTCCTACCACTTTTCTATATAAAATATGTTCCCACTCTTGCATTGTATGCAGTACAGAAACGTTAATAAAATATATATTTTTTAAAATGCAGATGGCCTATTCACTCAATTACAAGCATGTTAGTTGGAAAGGAAATTCCAGAATCACGGAACAGGGCAAAAATAGTACCTATACTTAAATCAATAGGATCTGCACACACTGTCAGCCTACAGACCTATAATATTACTCAATCAAGATGGAAAAAAATTTTTACATTGATTACGGAACAAAATAAATAAATAAATGTATAACATACATATTCATTCAGATCAATCTGGATTTGTACCAGACATGACATATTCCCTAAGGAGAATATTAAATATAATTTGTAACAGTAAGAACAAGAATCCAATAGCCATAATCTTGTTAGATGACATGAAAGCTTTTGACACTGTTGAAGACAAATATGGAAGACAGGCTTGTTGAAATTCCAAGACAGTTGTATGAAAATGTGGATTCCAAACAATTCCCAATATCTAAAGGAACCTGATATGTATGCCCACACTCTAATATTATTTTTGTCTTAGCAATAGAACCATTAGCGGAATTAATAAAAAATGTTGAAATTCAAAGTATAAAAATTAAAAACATTATTTTTATCAAACACAAAATAATCTTTATGATAGCTGCTGTTTATTTTAGCTACATTTCAGATATATGCATGGCTCGAAGTAAAATACGATTACCATAAAAAATATTAACTTAAAAATGTCCCCAGTCTATTAATTAGTTTTGCGGGATTTAGATATTTTGGGATTTTGTGAACAAAAGACATAGCACATCTTGTCATAGGAACTATAACCTAATATTGTCCTATATTCAACAAAATCTAAAATATTCAGCATTCCAGTTATCATAATTGGGTAGACTATCAGTTATCAAAGCTCACATTTTACCTAAATTTCTTTTCCTATTTCAAACCATCCTTATGTTAATAGGAAAGGCAAAGTTTTCAAAATGGCAACAAATTTTAGAATAGTTCACAGCTAATTAGAAAAATTTTCAAAGGAAGAGAATTCTAAACGTTGAGTACAATTAGAAAGAAGCACAGTAGTTAGCCATCAGGTGGAAATATATTTTTTCAGATAAAGATAAGAAGTCACAAGAAAGAATAGGTAATCCATTCACATAAATGATTAGTGTATGCTTTCTCTCCCAATATAGTATGACCAACATAAAATCGAATTGGAACCAATAAAACCATCGTGGCTGCAATTCATGTAAATAAATGCTTCAGGACAAATTTTGTAGACCAGAGGATCTAAGAGCTCAAACTTTATTTGAAAATATATATTATAATAATCTAAATAATACAAAAGGGCAAGCTTAGAAATTATATCAAATATTATCATGTATGGTGTGTTTTCAGTGTATTCTCTCTCATTTGAGCTGATAGTGATTTGTAAGGTAGGTTTTCCCAAATTAAATCCCATTCATTTTTAACTACAGTAGAGTATCACTTATCCAAGCCTCGCTTATCCAAATTTCTGGATTATCCAAGCAATTTTTGTAGTCAATATTTTGGTGTTAAATTCATAAATACAGTAATTACAAGAAAACATTATTGCGTATTGAACTGCTTTTTCTGTCAAATTTGTTGTAAAACATGATCTTTTGGTGCTTAATTTGTAAAATCATAACCTAATTTCATGTTTAATAGGCTTTTCCTTAATCCCTCCTTATTATCCAAGATATTCGCTTATCCAAGCTTCTGCCGGCCCGTTTAGCTTGGATAAGTGAGACTCTACTGTATTTCTATTCTCAAATCTGATTACCAAGCAAGTCTCGTTGCTTAGAGTCACTAAATTCAATGTGGCGAAGTGTGTTAAAGCACTGAGCTGCTGAACTTGCAGACCGAAAGGTCCCAGGTTCAAATCTCGGGAGGGAAGTGAGCGCCCGCTGTTAGCTCCAGCTTCTGCCAACCTAGCAGTTCGAAAACATGCAAATGTGAGTAAATCAATAGGTACCGCTCCAGCGGGAAGGTAATGGCGCTCCATACAGTCATGCTGGCCACATGACCTTGGAGGTGTCTACAGACAACACCAGCTCTTCGTAACATCTAGAAGGCTAACGTTTGTTATGTTTAGTCAGGAAAGCGGGGTTTGAATTTAGATACAAGGCTTGTAGATATGATGTCTGACTTTAAAATGTCCTTTAGCCTTTCCCAAACCTCAGAGTCACAAGTGGTTTTGGGTAGCAATTCCTATTATCCCCAGTCTGCATGTTGGATAATCAAAAATGATGTCATTCAGTAACTGGGTAAAAACTAAAGATCACCGACCGTTATAAAAAAAAAATTATCGTTGGCCCTCTGTATCCATGGATTCTGTTCATGGATTCAATGGCTCCTTCAAGGTAACCAGAAGGCTGATATGGCCCTTGATGAAAATGAGTTTCATGTTCCGTCTCCCAGGGGTTTGATTTGCATTTTCCCATAGTTGTAGGAAATAGCACCTGTTTGCATTTCTTCCAGGATTGCTACAGACTCAGCAACTCCCTGACAGTTAACCATTAGCAGAGATTTGTAACCATTCTGCAAGGTCTTTGCTGCTGAAAGCTTTCAAAGTATCCTTTTGTTCTTGAGACCGCCCCTTTTCCTGGGGATAAAATCTCCATTTTGATAAGCCTTTTTGCCTTGTTACAGAAGAGAAAAGAACTCAGATGTGCTTGTGTGGTCAAGTCAGGCCAGCTCAGACAAGCAATCATAAGTACTGCACTCTTGCCTTTGAAACTGGTGCTGAGCTCAGATAGGGAAAGACCTGCTCTTTCTAATATAGCAACTCAGCACTGGGGCAGAGAATATCTCAGGATTTCTCTGCCATTGGAAGAAGCTCCAACTACTTCGTCTCCAAGCTAGCTTTGAGCTTAGATAGGGAAAGACCTGCTCTTTCTAATAAAGCAGCTCAGGGCTAGGGTAGAGAGCATCTCAGGATCTCTTCGCCTTTGGAGGAAGTTAGCCCAGCAGCTAAGGGGAAAAGCAAGAAATAAACATTTGCATGATTTTATAAGTTGACTGTTTATATTTGTAACCTTAACTACGTGTGCCAAGTGTCAAGGACTTTGAGAAAATAAAAATCTTGTTTGATGTTCAACTTGAAGTGGCCTTGGTTACTGGGATTCCTGAGCTTCTAAGTAAGGCCCCCGCAGTTCACCCGGCAAAGAAAGAAGCACGTCTTAGTTTATCATAGATGCCCGGGTGTGACGGCATATTTCACATCCCTGGTATATACACACAATTAAAAATGGAGTAAATATACATTCTCCTTCTATCAAGAACAGTGAAAAAGAGATAAGAAGAATGGTCTTTGCCATATCCCAGAATGTTAGATTTGTTATTTCCCATTTTCATGTAGAATTTCATGAGTTATTAAAGGAGCAGCTAAAAAATTAAATAATAAACCTTTGAGGACTATTGCTTCCTTCATCAAATGCTGTCATGTTCATTTCAAAATACAAAGCCTCAGATAGCATGGCAAATAAAGCTTTTAGACACTGCAAAGATTTTAAATACGTAAATATTAAATTACTGACAAGTTAACCTGCAGCAAAGGTTTGAAATAGCTGTTTCTGTAAACCTGGACGATATTATCTGATCACTATAAAACCATTAATGCTTATCATTATGGTCACAACATCATACCTGACACCATATAACTGTTTTAAATGATGGAACCACAATAAAAAGCGGAATATTCCACATTGGTAGGATCATATTCCTCCACTGCTTCCAGTAACTACACATGGAGGGCAAAGAAAATAGGGAAAGAGCCAGATGGCGATCCTACACTCCAAAAGGGAAACAGGCTCCAAATCTAGGCTTTGTATATTATTTAGTAGATTAATGAATCTGAGGTAGAAGGATTGCCTAGCTTCATTTTAACACTTCTACAATATAAAAAATAACAGTTCATTTCCTAACCTTAGAAATTCTTGGAACTCTTCTAGTGCCACAGTGCCCTCAGCAGTTCTTGCTCTACTTCCATCTCTTACATCCTCAAAGGCTCGGCTGTTTTGGTTTTGAATGTTTGCTTGTTCTGACAGTTAGCCCTTTTGGTTATTCAGTTAGACCTTTGAGTTATTCTCAAAACAAATTCACTTCTGAGATAACATATATATATATATTTCCATTAATTTAAAGAGATTTGTTAAGATTTTTTTTAGAATAAATTTATCCCTGGGTCCTCAGAGGAATTGCAATTCATTTAAAAATATTTAAATGCAATTTCATAAAACAGAGAAGCCTGCTTTGGAATATTTTTTACTGAATTCTTGCAGTCTTGTATTTAAGCAAACTTTGGCTTACAGATTCATAGATCGTAGAGTTATAGAGCTGGAAGAGACAACAAGGGTCATCCAATCCAATCCCCTCCCATGCAGAAATTCATAATTAAAGCACTTCTGATAGATGATCATCCAGTTTTTGTTTAGAACCCTCTTAAGGAGACTCAACCACAACTTAAGACAGCATATTTTACTGTCAAAAAGTTATTAGAAACAGAAAGTTATTCCTAAAGTTTAGGTGGGATCTCTTTTCCTGAGGTTTGAATCCATTACTAATCCATGTCCTAGTCGCTGAAGCAGAAGAAAACAAGCTTGCTCTATCTTCAATAGGACATCTTTAAACACGGCTATCAAGTAAAGCATAAACTTCTCTTTTCCAAGATAAACTTTTATTTAATTGAATCTATTTTCTACCTTTTCACCAGAGAAAGATCTAAAATGGCTTCCAAAAACAATAAATTAAGGATATTTAATTACACTTGAAAAACATTTACAATTGTTCCATAATAATTTTGCTTTCAAAATCAATTAAAAACATACAAAAGTTAAAAGAAGTAAAACATGACCAATAAAAATCCCCCTGCCAATACATTCAAGGTTTTATTAAATTAGACTTTTTGCAGGAAACCTACATTATTACTTTTTATTATGTTTATTTATACCCTGCTTTTTCTCTCCACAAGGAAACCCAAAGCAGATCTCCCCACAATGTTTCATTGTGGGGGAGAAATAATTCACAGAGGAAAAACTGGTTTACAGGCTATAAAATTTACAGAAAATGTTTTTAGGCCTAAAGACACTGATCTATGTCTTTGTGATCTATTAGTCTTGAAGAGAGTAGCAGTCACAGATACGACGGAGGATTTGGTCACCATTTCAGACTGTCATGTAATGGTCATTACACTGTCATGTAATCCAATTTCTGACTGCACATTAGCTACTTTGAACTGGATTATATGAGTCTACACTGCAGTGTATGGCAATGTAGATGGGGTCTTAGCCTCTCTGTGAAGACTGCCTCAGCCACAAGCTGAAGAATTTAAGATAAAAAGTCCTTCTATCAACATTATAAATCAACTGTAATGAAGAGCAAATATTTGGGCACCTCAGTACAAATATTGGGCACCAGGAAAGTACAAAACGTAAGGGAAGTTTTGTACTTTCCACCTTTCTTTGTTTAAATTAACAAGTCAGGTTTTAGCTGTAAAAGACATCCTACCCTCTACTTTTCCTTTGATGTCAGACGTGGGGGCCCATCTGCACTGCTATACAATCAAGTTTCTGAATGCAGGTAATCTGCTTTAAAATGATTACTATGGCAGTGAAGACTCATATAACCCAGTTCAAATAATAGAATCTGGATTCAGAAACAGGATTATATGGCAGTTCTTCCAGTTCAGGTTGTTGGAGGGCAGGGACAAAAAAGACCAACTAGCCTCAAGTTAAAAACAATTTACAGTAGAGTCTCGCTTATCCAACGTTAACCGGCCAGCAGAACGTTGGATAAGCGAATATGTTGGATAATAAGGAGAGATTAAGGAAAAGCCTATTAAATATTAAATTAGGTTATGATTTTACAAATTAAGCACCAAAACATCCTCTTATACAACAAATTTGACAGAAAAGGTAGTTCAATACAAAGTAATGCTATGTAGTAATTACTGTATTTATGAATTTAGCACCAAAATATCATTTATTATTGAAAACACCGGCTAAAAAAATGCGTTGGATAATCAAGAACGTTGGTTAAGCGAGTGTTGGATAAGTGAGATTCTACTGTACTACCAACTGGACAATACTTTTGTGCAAACCTCAAAACTGAGATACTTTGAACTATAAAGACTGTAATTAATAGCCTGCATTCCAAGAAAATAAACTAGTTGCAAAAGTGAATAATTGACAACATTTGTTGCCAGAAAGTAAAAATCTACTATCTGCACAGGACTAAACTGTTTCAGCAGCAACTAATTTATATTCGCTGCTTGTTAGAAAGGCTTAAGTAACACCTTCTGGTCTTTGCTTCCACTTCTGCTACCTAAAAATGTCACAGCTAGAGATCCTGGAAATGTAACTGGGATTCAAAAAGCAGCTTTTTGATAAAGAAAATATCAAGAAGAATCTTAAAGATATCCTTGTTAAAGAATTTTAACAGCAACAAGACAAACTACAGATATAGCATACCAGATTGATCAAGGATAGCTCATAACTAAGAGCCAAAACTTGAACAACTAGGCTTCCAAAAAACAAATTGTGTACATAGACAAGTAGATACCAATGCACATTCAGAATTTGGAAAAGCAAAGAATTCTACCCAACATTGCAAGGAGAAAAATATTTAGGTTTTCAAGTTTTACCAAAAGAGACAGAACATGTACAGTTAGGAAAATCAGCACAGAGGAAGCCTATGTGGACACTCTGAAAGGCCATTTCAATAAGAGAAGCATTTTAAATTTAAATGGATGTGTTGTTACACATGTTATGTTGTTAGGCGATCCCTCGTAGTTAGAGGATGATGGTCCTCCATTTCTTGGAAGACGTCTGTGCGTGATTTTTTTTAATGTGTGGAGGTTGGTGCACGGCCGGTCAACACACAGTCTTCACAGATTGAGGTCCCAGCAGTGGTGTGATTAACAAAATGAGAGTGGCTTCTCAATCTGTTTCAGCCTTCTTCCGCCTTCACAGCCATTGTAACATGTACCATGCTATCCTCCGCCTGCTCCGCCGTTGAGGTCTTTGGGTCTTCGGATTGTTCTTGGTCTGGATCCTCCCCTGTGGCCACTCCTGGGAGTGCATGGCTCCAGTGGTTGTGCCCTCAGGTTCATTGGAACACGCAAGCCCCCTCACCACGTCAAAGTGACAATCCATCAAGGGGGTGTTACACTTAAGGCTTAACCTAAAGAAAAACATTGAGACTTGACTGGGATAAGCAAATGGAGAACTCTGGAAGGATTAAAATAAATCAATGATTTTTGTGGAAATGGTGGATTGAAGAAATAAGTAAAAGGGGAATGAAGTATAAAGATGAAATTATAAGAAATGAACCTTAGAAAAATGTTTAAACTGCTTGCATGGTGGAATATTTAAAAAGATGGGGAAATACAAGATATTATATTGAAAAAATGTTGGAATAGAATAAGATCAAGATAGTTTAGAGGGGAAAATTGAGAGGGACAATATAAGATTGATACTATTCGTTTAAATTAAAAGGTCATAAAATTTGAGGAGATATTAAGGTAATAACTTAAAAACAAAGTTATCAAAATGTATAAGGTTGGAATTCCAGTCAAAATTGATAAACTGTTGATATGAATATTACTTGAGCTATGTAATAATTTTAAAGATGCAATTTTATAATGACCAAATGCTGAAATATAACTAAGAAGAACAAGAAGAATGCATAAATGTCTGACAGTTGCCTTTGCTTAAGTTGAGGAGAAGTCAATCCCATGTGGTATCAGCTTTTCAGCAGGAGGGGGTTTGGCCAAGTGGGTAAAGGTGGTGGTGAATAGCTCTCTTCGGGAAGGCAAACTTCCAGTGAGCCTTAAAATGGCTGTGATCAAACCGCTGTTGAAGAAGCCATCACTAGACCCCACTCAACTGGACAGCTATCAGCCTATTTCCAATCTCCCCTTTTTGGGCAAGGTCGTGGAAAGTGTGGTGGCCACACAACTCCAGGCATTCTTGGAAGGCACTGATTATCTAGATCCGGCGCAGTCTGGCTTTAGGCCGGGACATGGTACCGAGACAGCCTTGGTCGCCTTAGTAGATGATCTATGCCGGGAACTGGACAGGGGGAGTGTGTCCCTGCTGGTTCTACTGGACATCTCTGCGGCCTTCGATACCGTCGACCACGGTATCCTTCTGGGACGCCTTGCTGGAATGGGGCTCCAGTCCTGTCTGGAGGGCTGTACCCAGAAGGTGTTACTGGGGGACACCTGCTTGGCTCCACAACCGTTGTCTTGTGAGGTACCGCAGGGTTCAGTACTGTCCCCCATGTTGTCCAACATATACATGAAGCCACTGGGAGAGATCATCCATTAAGGATTAAGGATTTCAGCTTTCCCCCAGGTTAGGGAGAGTGAAGATAGTTGGGCTGCCTAAACAGAACTGGCCACAACCATCTACACTGTCATCCTGCATTCTCTGGACTTGGGTGGCCTGGAGACACAGGATGGCAGCCTGCTGCCATCAATGTCACATGTTGTTACTGTCCTCAGTAGTAAAGCCTACCTATCTTTTCCCATGCACTGAGTGGGATGGGAGGAGGGGCTTTCCTCTCTCTCCTTCTCCTTAGCAAGACATCTGCCAGAATGCCCCAGACCAGATAATATATAATAATAATAATAAAACTTTATTTATACCCCGCCACCATCTCCCCAACGGGGACTCGGGGCAGCTTACATGGGGCCATGCTCAAAACCATACAATATGACAGAATATAAAACAACATATCATAACACTATTTAACAATACAATAAATAATAACATACATTACAACCCAAAAATTCAGAGAAAGCAATAAAAACCAGGGCAGATAAATAGGGGGAGCCACATTTGGGGGGAGGCATGAGGAGATTCTTAGGGTGGCTGCCGAATGGTGGCAAAACACACATCACAAAACATCACAGCTAGACAGTAAGGATTTGTTGCTGCCTCCAAGGCAGTTCTGGTAGCCCCTATCTGTCCACTATGCAGATGCTAAATAGGGTCCACAATAGGGTGAAGATGCTGAATAGGCTCAGTGTAGAAGGGCCGAAGGTCTCTGATAAAAATATTGAAAAACATCTGTCTCAGGACAGAGCTCTGCAGCTCTTGAGACCTTTACCTGGCAATAATGCTACTGCAATCTGGCCACAAACTCTGTACTGTAGATCCATTCCAAGCACAGCCAATTGTTACAATGCTATTGTTACAATACTGCTTTAAATTAATTTTAAAAACTGTTAATATTATTTAATACTTTTTTAAATTACTGTTTTTAAAACAATTGCTTATGTGATGGTTTAAACCTTTGTACTGTTGTTTTTGCTGTATCTTGTTTCAACTTACACTGTAAGACACTTTGGAGAGAAGGAGTTATATAAATATGATATAATCCTGATCAGGGCAAATTAGAGATTGGTAATGTTTATATAAGGAGCAAACTTCATGTGGGACCTCATCACACTAGAGACTGGATCCCCTTTAAATCCACTTTAGGGAGGGGGCTTTAAATAACTTAGCCAGACAGGTCCTGGGCCAAACTACAAACCCCAGAATTCTGCAGGAGGCAGAATGAACCAACAAATCAACGCCCTGACGCCAGCCCCTCGAAGGAGAGGCGAGCCGAAGGGCTAGGAAAAAAGCCGCGGGATTCGCGGACCGCAAACAAGTGGAAGGAAAGGAGTAATAAGGAAGTGAATAATAGCTGACCTTGACGCCATATTGTTTAGACTACGGAGGGTGCTTCTTGTAAACAAGTAAGGATCCGCTAAGGATGGCGGGAATGAAGCGGAACCGGTAGTGAGAGAAGCGGAAGAAGTCACCAGGAAAGGACAGAAGAGGAGGTAACAGAGGAAGACGACAAGGGCGGAACGAAGGGCGGATCTGGGAGAAGAAAGAAGAAAGCAGAAGGAGGACCGGAAGACGAGGAACCAGGAAGCGCATAACAACAGAAACAACAGCAACGATCATAAAGACCTGAATTAGGACTAAAAGATGGACAGTCTAGAGCCTATGGGCCAGAACTGAGAAAGGAAGACTGAAGAGGAGGACCACGGTCATATGACACTGGAAAGCAGATTAGAGATTAGAAGACTTTTGAGTTATATTAAATCACATTGAAGAATAAAGACAGAGGAAAGAAGTAAGATAGACACACAGATATACAGAGTTAGACTATTGAACGCAGTGAAACAACAATACAAACACTAAATTGATTTTACCTACAAAGATCAATTAAATATATATATACATATATATATATATACGGAAAAGAATAATACAGTCTCTATAGCCAATACAGAAGATGGCAGGGCCAAAATTCAAACAAGATCTTAAAGATACTAAAGGGTTAGCAAGACGAGCTTCCCAAACAGAAGATTTAACTCTAAAAGATATTTTAAAAGAAATTCTGAAACTTTCAGATAAACAGGACTTAAACATGGAAGACCAAAAAAGGTTTCAGAAAGAAATGCACCAAGAGATGATGGAAATGAAAAGAGAAATAAAAGAGGATATTATTCAGATAAAAGATGAAATGAAAGAGACGCACGAAGAGATTCTTGAGCTGAAAAAAGCTAGAGGGAACATGGAGAAGACTCAAAACAAAATTCAAAAAAAGATTGAGGACTGCCAAAATAAAAGTTTAAAAATAGAAAAAAACACAAGAATTAATGGATCTTAAAGAGATGGAATTCCAACTTCAATTTAGGAATATACAAGAGGAAACCAACGAAAATATAAGACAAATAATAACACAGATTATAGCAAAAATATTACAACGCCCACAACAGGAAATGGAAACTGAACTGGATAGAATATACAGAATACAAACTAACTACTCCAAATGCAACAAAGTGGCAAGAGATGTCATAGTACATTTTGTAAAAAAGAGAATCAGGGACGAGATATTGATGGCCAATAGCTCTCAACCAAGCTACTATAAAGACAATAAAATCATAATCCTAAAAGAAATTCCCCTATCAATACTGAATAAAAGGAGAAACTATTTTTTCCTTACAGAGGAATTAAAAAAACGTAAAATTAGATTCCGTTGGGAAAAAGCAGAAGGTGTTATGGTTACACTCAATAATGAGAAACATTGGCTTACAAAGCGAAGGAATTCTATAAAAATTTGATGAAGGACATCTCTCAATGTCTCAGGAGACATCCCTACCACAAAGAAAAAAGAAAAGATTTCTCTTGCCCCAAGGTGCAGAATCGTCAACAGTAACAAATGTAACGGAGAAAAACATGGAAGTGAATATACCGGAGATGACCATCGAGGATGAAGAAGAAACGGCAGTGGAAGAGGATCTCGGAATTACAATTTTAGGACTTCAAAAGGATCACAATGAGTGAGTTCACACGACAAATAAAATGCTATTCAAACAATGTGAACGGTTTAAACTCCCCAAATAAAAGAAATGCACTTACACGTCAAATTAAAAAAGGTAAATTTGATATTATTTCATTTCAAGAAACACATATCTCACAAAGACATGGAGCACACTTAGTAAACAAGGCTTACGGAAAAGAATTCTATTCATTGGACATAAAGAAAAAAAGGGGGGTGGTCACATACATAAATAATAATATTCCAGCAGAATTGAAATTTAAGGACTCAGAGGGGAGGGTGGTGGCTGTGGAAATTACAATTGGAAATCAAAAAATATTAATATGTAACATTTATGCCCCAAATGGCCCCAAGACTCAATTCGTAAAATATTTGAAGGAACAGATCGAAAACACCCACCTGGAACAGGTCATAATTTTAGGAGACTTCAATGGGGTACTGGACACAAAAATGGACAAATCAATTAATAAAAGAAGTAACAAAGATATGCTAAGTTCATTACCAAAAAATTTCATCCGGTTGAAGGAAGAATTTGATCTCATAGACGTCTGGAGAGCAAAAAACCCATCAAATAAAGACTACACATTTTACTCTCACAGACATGCCGGCTGGTCAAGAATTGACATGATTTGGACATCCAGAACAATATTTACAAAAATCGATAAGATATCCATCCTCCCCCGCGATAAATCAGACCACTGCCCCATTGAAATGATTATCTATATATATAAAAGAGTGATGGCATCAGGGCAGTGGACAAAACAACAAAACTACAGGCCCCCCAACCTCGAAATTTGACAACACAACCCATCATCCACGCCTCTAGGTTGATACAACAAAAAGAAAAGAAAAATAAAGTCCTAATTAGAGGGAGAGCAATAATTGTTTTTATCCAATTGCTGCCAGTTTAGAGGGCTAATCTCTGCTCACTTCGTTGCCTAGCAACCAAGGGACAGCCAGGTTTCAGTTAGGGGACAGGCAAATTTAGGCCTCACTTAGGCTTCTTCCACAGATTATCTAATTTGCACTGGATTATATGGCAGTGTAGACTCAAGGTCCTTCCACACAGCTATATAACCCATTTATAATCTTATATTATCTGCTTTGCACTGGATTATCTTGACTCCACACTGCCATATAATCCACTTCAGTGTGCATTTTATACAACTGTGAAGAAGGGGCCTCATATAATCCAGTTCTAAGCAGATAATATAAGATGATCAATATACAGTAGACTCTCACTTATCCAACATAAACAGGCCGGCAGGATAAGTAAATATATTGGATAATAAGAAGGGATTCAGGAAAAGCTGATTAAACATCAAATTAGATAATCGTTATACAAATTAAGCACCAAAACATCATATTATACAATAAATTTGACAGAAAAGGTAGTTCCATGCGCAGTAATGCTATGTAGTAATTACAGTAGAGTCTCACTTATCCAACACTCGCTTATCTAACATTCTGGATTATCCAACGCATATTTGTAGTCAATGTTTTCAATATATTGTGATATTTTGGTGCTAAATTCATAAATACAGTAATTACTACATAGCATTACTGCGTATTGAACTACTTTTTCTGCCAAATTTGTTGTCTAACATGATGTTTTGGTGTTTCATTTGTAAAATCATAACCTAATTTGATATTTAATAGGCTTTTCCTTAACGCCTCCTTATTATCCAACATATTCGGTAACCCAACATTTTGCCAGCCCACTTATGTTGGATAAGTGAGACTCTACTGTACTGTATTTACAAATTTACCAGTAAAATATCACAATGAATTTGAAACACTGACTACAAAAACATTGATTATGAAAAGGCAGACTGTGTTGGATAATCCAGAACATTGTATAAGCGAATGTTGGATAAGTGAGATTCTACTTTGATATGAAATAATTTCTAGGATAGAATAATGCAGAACAATATAATCTCTAAAACCAAGACAGTAATAAAGAAATAAAGAAATAATGAAAGTAAATAAAGCAAGGAAATTGGAAATTCCACAAAGGAAACAATCAGGGCCAGCTAACACCTCCCAAGAAAGGATTCTTCCAGAAAGGAAGCTGAGAAGGCAGTGAAGCACTATGTATTACCAAAGTCATTATTATTACTATCATTACTATCCTTACTATTATTATTATTATTATTATTATTATTATTATTATTATTATTGTGTTGCGATCAACCGTGAAAATGAATACAACCTGGCTCCAAGTATTCAAAAACACTAAAATCAGAATATATAAAAATTAATGTGGTATAATAAAACAGAACAATACAATCTCTAAAATCAGAACACTAAATAAAGAACAACACTCTGAAAATAGGGGAATTCCACACAGAAAACAATCAGGGCCAGCTAACACCTCCCAACAAAGGATTCCCATCATCAAAGTCTGGCCAATCCTCTGTTTTCTCAGGGCCACGGACAGTAGAAGCATATAAAATATCGAAACAACACCACTCTGAAAACAAGGTAATTCCAGACAGGAAACAATCAGGGCCAGCTAACACATCCCAACAAAAAAATCACTCAGGGAGGAAACAGCTAGGCTTTAAATCTGCAAGGCCATTACATCCTAATCATTTTTCCTAATTGCAGCATTCATACTTGCCTCCAACAGACAAAAAAAAAAAAAAAACAATCAGAAATATTGTATATTCACAACCTTTAGGAAATAATATCCCCTGATGGCACAGCATGTTAAAGCGCTGAGCTGCTGAACTTCTGGACCGAAAGGCCGCAGGTTTGAATTGGGGGAACTGACAGAGCCCCCACTGTTAGCCCCAGCTTCTGCCAACCCAGAAGTTCAAAAACATGTAAATGTGAGTGCATCAATAGGTACTGCTCCGGTGGGAAGGTAACGCCGCTCCATGCAGTCATCCCACATCCCACATTCTTCGCCACAGCAACGCGTGGCCGGGCACAGCTAGTAAATTATAAAAAGATTATACCTAAATGGAAGTTTGATGAAAACTTATTGAAAAAAGAAGAAGACATCGAGAGATACAAAAGACTATCAAAGGAATATTTTGATTTCAATGTCAGTCCTGATATTAAAGATGCAACTATCTGGGACGCTTACAAAGCCGTGATCAGGGGACATCTAATACAGCAAAAAGCAAGGATAAATAAAGAAAAACTGAAGAAAATGAAGGAAATAAACTTACAGATTGAAAGAAATGAGAAGATACTGAAGAATTCACCAAATAATAGTAAGGTAAATAAAGAACTCAAGGATTTAAAAAGAGAGAAGAATCGAATGGAACTTGACCAGACCGCCAACCAATTAAGATTTATCAAGCAATTTAATTTTGAGAACGCCAATAAACCAGGGAAATGGTTGGCGCGGAAAATACGTAAGAAAAAACAATTTCAACAAGTGACACAAATTAAGAAAGACAAGGAATGTATTACCAAGGATGAGGATATCTTACAAGAATTTAATAAATTCTATTCACAACTATATAAAGACGATGAAATTGATATGACAAAAATAACACAATACTTGGGAAATCAAAAACTAGAGAAGATCAGCGAGCAACAGAGAGAAATTCTCAACAAAGAAATCACAGAAAATGAAATAAAGAAAGCAATTAACTCTTTAAAACCCAACAAATCGCCGGGACCTGATGGTTTCTCAGCGAACTTTTATAAAATAATGCAGGATATATTAATTGTCCACCTGAAAAGGTTAATGAATGAGGTATTGCAAAATAAAGAAATACCAGATACTTGGAGAGACGCAGATATAATCACTATACCTAAGGAAGATCAAGATACCTCAGACGTAAGAAACTATCGCCCCATATCTTTATTGAATACAGACTATAAAATATTTACGTGCATATTGGCTAACAGATTTAAAGAATTTTTAAACAATTGGATTAATCCAGAACAAACAGGCTTTCTTCCGGGAAGGAAAATGAAAGATAATGTTAGATGCATTTTGGACATAATAGAATATTATGATTGGAACCATCAAAAAGAAGTAGCATTGCTCTCCATCGACGCGGAAAAAGCCTTTGATAATTTGAATTGGTCTTTTTTAAAATTATTATTTAAGGAAATAGATATCGGACACCAATTTTACAACGCAGTGGATACGATTTATGACAAACAAAGAGCTAAAATCCTGATTAATGGCCAATATACAAAGAACATCAAGATTGAAAAAGGGGTAAGACAGGGGTGCCCATTATCTCCTCTGATCTTTATTTTTGCTTTAGAAATTCTTCTAAAAAAATCTAAAAAATGACCGGAAACTGAAGGGTACAAAAATTTTGAAAAACGAACTTAAATACAGAGCATTCGCGGATGATATCATTTGCGTTATTGAAGACCCGAAAATACAACTACCTATGTGGATAACTAAGATTGAAGAATACGGAGAAATAGCAGGTTTCCGTCTAAATAGAAAAAAGACCAAGATACTAACAAAGAATATGACTAAATTAAATCAAGAAATATTGCAAAACACGACAGGAATTTCGATAACCAAAAAAATTAAATATCTAGGAATTTGGCTTACAGCTAAGAATGCGCAATTATTAGAAAACAATTATAAATCAAAGTGGAAGGAAATAAAACAAGATTTACAAAAATGGCAGAATTTAAATATTTCATTATTAGGAAGAATCGCAACAATTAAGATGAACATCTTGCCGAAAATGCTATACCTATTTCAAAACTTACCCATAATTAGATCGATGAAAACAATTGCGGAATGGAACAAAGACCTCTCAAAATTTATATGGAACGGTAAAAAACCAAGAATTAGATACGCAACAATGACGGAGAAAAAAGATAGAGGTGGATTCGGCCTGCCAAACCTAAAACTCTACGCGGACGCCTGTGCTTTGACGTGGATTAAAGATTGGTGCAACCTAAAAAAAGAAAACATATTAAACATAGAGTGCTTTGACTTGAGAAGAGGGTGGCACGCGTACATATGGTACGATAAAAAACGCATAGCAAAAACCTTTGGAAACCATTTTATACGTTCATCATTGATTAAAGTTTGGGAAAAATATAAAAAATATATGTACGATAAAACCCCATTATGGATTTCACCATTGGAAGAGAACAACAGGAAACTATTAGGCTGGTCACAATGGCCAACATATAAAGACATTCTAATTAAGAAAAACAGCGAATTCCAAATCAGACCTATAGAAGAATTAAAAAGAAGATATAGTAACTTATCGTGGTTACAATATGCCCAAATTAGGGAAAAATTTGTGTTAGACAACAAAGTGGGCTTTTGTTCCAATGAGAAATTTTGGGATAAGATTCTCCAATCAGATAAGAAAGAAATAACCAAAATCTACGATAAACTATTAGAATGGACTAATGCTGCAGAAGAAGTCAAAGGATGTATGGTGAAATGGGCTCAAAATATAGGACACTCAATAAGCATGACCGAATGGGAAACTCTATGGAGGAAAAAAATAAAATACACCTATGCGTGGGACTTAAAAGAAAATTGGTTGAAATCCTTTCATAGGTGGTATATCACACCCCAAAAGTTAGGGAAAATGTATAAGGAAACTCAAAACTCCTGCTGGAAATGTAAAGACCACATTGGATCGTACTATCATATTTGGTGGACATGCAACGAGGTTGGTAAATTCTGGAAAATGATACACACAGAATCTCAGAAAATATTAGGGAAAAAATTTCCAATGAAACCAGAATACTATTTACTAAATCTGACAGACTCAGAAACAAAATTTAATGCAAACGACGATAAATTATTTACATATATTAATACAGCTGCAAGGATTATCTATGCAAAACATTGGAAATCACAATTAATTCCGGGGAAGGAAGAATGGCTTGAGAAAATTGAAGATATAAGGGACATGGATGAACTAACATTTTTACTGAAGATGCATAGAGGACAGCCAATAAAAAAGACGGACTGGGACCAGGGCCGGTTGTTACTAGGCGGCCGCGGACGCGGCCGCCTCGGGCGCTGGCTGCTAGGGGCGCCATTCGGGCCTGACTTCCTGGTCGCGGCCGGCGATCGCCCGGGCGGTCGCCGGCCGCGACCAGGAACTTCCTGGTCGCGGCCGGCGATCGCCCGGGCGGTCGCCGGCCGCGACCAGGAAGTCAGGCCCGAATGGCCTAGCTGTGCTGTGCGCGTGCGCACAGCACAGCTAGGCCATTTTGCCCTTAGTAACAAACTAAGGGCAAAAATGGCTTCTCTGGCTGTGCGCATGCGCACAGCACAGATAGGCCATTTTTGCCCTTAGTTTGTTACTAAGGGCAAAATGGCCTAGCTGTGCTGTGCGCATGCGCCCTGCCAGATAGGCCATTTTTGCCCTTAGTTTGTAGACTAAGGGCAAAATGGCCTCTCTGGCTGGGCGCATGCGCACAGCGCATTTCGCCCGTGGAAGCTTCTAGACACTAACAACCTACCTTCTACGCATGCGCAATACCATAGCCCACGCTGTGCATGCGTACTGAAAAAAAAAAACATTTGCACGAGGCGTGTGGTGTGTGGGGACTGACAAGGACAACCAGCCAAACAATCGTTTAACATAAAGAATCAAGGCTCAGGGATACCACAGGTCTCCAGCAGCCTTCTGAGCAAGGTAATCAAGGCTGTCTGAATTAGTGACAACAAGTTGCAACTAAACTTACAAGTCAATCTTACATTATTTCTCAAAATGGATGGGCATTGCTCTTGTGCTTTCATGTTTCCTAGCTTCTTACTACTATAATCAGTTTTATTTTATTTTTTCTTTGTTGTCAGGAGTGACTTGAGAAACTGCAAGTCGCTTCTGGTGTGAGATAATTGGCCATTTGCAAGGACCTTGCCCAGGGGAACAACTGGATGTTTAATTATGTTACCATCCTGTGGGAGGCATCTCTCATGACACAGTTGACTGTGTGTATCATTTGTACAAAAAGTAAACAGTATAAAATATATGGAAGCATAGATTAAAATAAGGAAGTGGATGGGCCAATTTCTAATGTGTGTGCATTCTAATGTGTTAATTCTTCCATCTATGGAATCATTTCTGTAGTAATGTGAGAAATAATTTCAGATATGTGATACAAATACATATTTAAATATTAATTTGTACATGCTTTCTATAAAAGTACATGTTTTCTGTTTAATCCCTTGTTTTGGGAGTTGTAGTTGGTGATTTTATGTTATGTTAAAAAATTAATTGAGTAGGGAGTTGTAGTTGCTGGGATTTATAGTTTTAATAATTACATATATTATATAATAATAAAGTAGCTGTGCCCAACCACGCTTTGCTGTGGCGAAGTATGGTGTTCTGTTCTGGGAAATAAAGAACAGTAGAGTCTCACTTATCTAACATAAACGGGCCAACAGAATGTTGGATAAGCGAATATGTTGGATAATAAGGAGGGATTAAGGAGAAGCCTATTAAACATCAAATTAGTTTATGATTTTACAAATTAAGCACCAAAACATCATGTTAGACAACAAATTTGATAGAAAAAAATAGTTCAATACGCAGTAATGCTATGTAGTAAGTACTGTATTTATGAATTTAGCACCAAAATATCACAATGTTTTGAAAACATTGACTAAAAAAATGTGTTGGATAATCCAGAACGTTGAATAAGTGAGTGTTGGATAAGTGAGACTCTACTGTATTGAGGAATTGGTGGTAGTTAAGGTAAAGGGTAAACTTGTTGTCGAAGGCTTTCATGGCCGGGATCACAGGGTTGTTGTATGTCTTTCGGGCTGTGTGGCCATGTTCCAGAAGTATTTTCTCCTGACGTTTCACCCACATCTATGGCAGGCATCCTCAAAGATTGTGAGGTATCCATACCTCATTAAGTCCAGTCATGTCTGATTCTGGGGGTTGGTGCTCATCTCCATTTCTAAGCCAAAGAGCCAGCGTTGTCCGTAGACTCCTCCAAGGTCATGTGGGATGACTGCATGGAGCGGTGTTACCTTCCCTCCAGAGCAGTACCTATTGATTTACTCGCATTTGCATGTGTTTGAACTTCTGGGTTGGCAGAAGCTGGGGCTAAAAGTGAGGGCTCACTCTGTTCCCCCAATTCAAACCTTTCGGTCCAGAAGTTCAGCAGCTCAGCGCTTTAACACGCTGTGCCATCAGGGGATATTATTTCCTAAAGGTTGTGAATATACAATATTTCTAATTGGTTTTTTTTTTGGCTTTTAGATGCAAGCATGAATGCTGCAATTAGGGAAAATGATTAGGATGTAAGCCTTGCAGCTTTAAAGCCTGACTGTTTCCTCCCTGAGTGAATTTTTTGTTGGGCGGTGTTAGCTGGCGCTGAATGTTTCCTGTGTGGAATTCCCCTGTTTTCAGAGTTGTGTTCTTTGCGATATGTTATGTGCTTGTACTGTCTGTGGCTGTGAGAAAACAGTGGATTTATCAGACTTTGATGATGGGAATACTTTGTTGGGAGGTGTTAGCTAGCCCTGATTGTTTCCTTTGTGGAATGCTTTCAGACTGTTGGTCTTTATTTATTGTCCTGGTTTTAGAGATTATATTGTTCTGCATTATTCTATCCCAGTAATTATTTCATATTAAAGTAGAATCTCACTTATCCAACATTCGTTTATACAGTGTTCTGGATTATCCAACACAGTCTGCCTTTTCGTAATCAATGTTTTTGTAGTCAGTGTCTTAAATTCATTGTGATATTTTAGTGGTAAATTTGTAAATACAGTACAGTAGAGTATCACTTATCCAAAATAAACGGGCCGGCAGATTGTTGGATAAGCGAATATGTTGGATAATAAGGAGGCATTAAGGAGAAGCCTATTAAACATCAAATTAGGTTATGATTTTACAAATGAAACACCAAAACATCATTTTAGACAACAAATTTGGCAGAAAAAGTAGTTCAATACACAGTAATGCTATGTAGTGATTACTGTATTTATGAATTTAGCACCAAAATATCACAATGTATTGAAAACATTGACTACAAAAATGGCTTGGATTATCCAGAACGTTGGATAAGCGAGGCTTGGATAAGTGAGACTCTACTGTAATTACTACATAGCATTACTACACATGTAACTACTTTTTCTGCCAAATTTGTTGTATAACATGATGTTGTAGTGCTTAATTTGTATAATCATAACCTAATTTGATGTTTAATAGGCTTTTCCTTAATCTCTTCTTATTATCCAACATATTCGCTTATCCAACGTTCTGCCGGCCCATTTATGTTGGATAAGTGAGACTCTACAGTAGAGACTCTACTGTAGAGTCTCTGCTGTACTTAAACAGTTCTCAAGTATAGCATGAAAAGGAATAATGCTCAAATGCTTGGTTCATAACCAGGTCTAGCAAGGCTATTCCATGCTAACCATCATTTTTTGATTATCCAACGCTCTGCTGGCCCGTTTATGTGGGATAAATGAGACTCTACTGTTCTTGGATGGAGCTGCAGGCTGTATTTCTGCTGTGTTGTCATAAGCTAAAAGTTGTTCTGCGTCAGTCCCCTTCCTTATATGACGAGTTGGGTTTCTTAGCAGAAAATGTCAAGCAAGAAGAAGCCATCGGGAGCATTTCATCGTAAAAGGAGGTTGCAGCATAGCCAAGAAGACAAGAGTCAAGCTAAAGCATTAAAAAGGTTTTTCACGACTTCACCATCATGCCAGACAGGAAAGCCAGAGACAACTAAATTGACTGAATCAGATCATGCTGATGACGGAAAGATACCAATCTCTGAGCCTCTACCAGGACCATCAACCAGTCAAGACCTTCTCACTGCAACTTCAGCAATACCATTACCACCTTCCTGTATTGGCATTACTGGGACTGACACTGAAGATGTGGATGAGGATTCATTAAGAGATGCAGCCCTGCCATCTACTAGTCGGCAAGCTATTGAATCGGTAAGTAGATTCAATTTAAAAATATTAGTGCAGATTTTTGGGAAATATAATTGGCCCTGGCCTGTCTTGTTCATTTTTTATTTAAAGATTGCATAACGAGGTATTATACTTATTGATCTTGCATTGCATTACATCTTAGAAAAACTTCTAGAAGTTAACATACACCCCCCTTTTTTTTCAGGAACAAAGAAGAGACCCTTTGTTATTTCTTTCCAATGATTGTGGAGAGTGGCCACTCAAAATAACTGATGAGGCACGGAAAATAATTGTTGAGCGAGGACCACAGCAAGTCAGAGGCATAAAGTTTCCTAAGGACATTCATGGCAGAAAATTTTCCCCATTTCATTATTCAAGGAAGTTGTGTAATGGAGAGCGTGTCAACAGATATTGGCTACAGTATTCTGTATCTAAAAATGCAGTGTTTTGTATTACTTGCAAAATTTTTGGAAACGACACATCCAGTCTTGCAGGTAGCCAAGGGTTTTCTAACTGGCGGAACTTGAGCAGGCTTTTGAGCGGTCACGAGAAATCCCGTCCTCATATGGAAAACCGTTCATCTTGGCGTGAGCTCTCGCAACGTTTGCATTTAAACAAAACTATTGATGCAGAGCATGAAAGACTTATTAATGCTGAAATTAAACATTGGGATCAAATTCTGAAACGCTTGCTATGTGCTACACGGTTTTTGGGGGTTCAAGGATTGCCATTTAGAGGGACAAAAGATGTTCTATTTGAACCTAATAATGGCAACTTTTTAAAATTGATAGAACATATAGCACAGTTTGATGATCCGATGGCTGAACATGTGAGAAGAATCACTTCCAAAGAAACACATGTCCACTATTTGAGTAAAAATGTCCAGAACGAGTTTATTTCTTTCTTGGCAGGCAAGGTCCAGAATAATATTTTGGAACAACTACATGAGGCAACATATTATTCTATTATATTGGACTGCACACCAGATATTAGCAACACCGAACAAATGACGTTGGTGGTTAGATTTGTTACATGTAAAGCAAATGAAGATATCTTGATTAAGGAACATTTTTTAGGCTTTGTTCCTGTTGCCAGTCCTTCAGGTGAAGGTATGACAGAAATATTACTCCATGAGTTGGAAGCACGACGTATTCCATTAAAAAACATGAGAGGCCAGGGATATGATAATGGTTCTGCAATGAAGGGAAAACATGTTGGAGTCCAGAGGAGGATCCTTGATTTAAATCCTAGAGCCTTTTATGTACCATGTGGAAACCACTCCCTGAACTTGGTCATAAATGATGCAGCTATGTCTTGCAAGATTGCAGCAGACTGTTTCGCCACCGTACAAGACCTCTATAACCTTTTTTCAGGTTCCCCAGTAAGATGGGGTACTTTGTTGAAGCATGTTTCAACTCTCACACTCAAACCACTTAGCAGTACTAGGTGGGAAAGTAGAATCGAAGCATTGTTGCCTTTGAGGTTCCATATTGAAGAAGTATATGATGCCGTATATGAAGCTTCTCATGATCAGAAATTTGATGGACTCTGTAGGAGCCGTGCTGGTGCTCTTCTTAAAAGACTGCAAAGCTTCACATTTCTGTGCAGCATAGTGACATGGCATGAGATCCTGCACAAGATAAATATTGTTAGTAAACAGTTGCAAAAAGTGTCAATCGATCTTCAAAATTCTATGGCTCTTATTAAGAGTGTGAAAAGTTTTCTAGAAAGGATGAGATCTGAAGAAGGTCTAAATAGCATCATTACAGATGCAAAGGAACTGGCAGAAAAAATCGATGCTACTGCCGACTTTGAAAACGAACAGGAAGCTCGACCGAGAAAAGTAAGCAGACAATTTTCGTATGAATGTAAAGATGAAGCTGTACATTCTGGCAAAGAGTCTTTTAAAGTGAACTTTTTTTTTGTTGTGCTTGACACAGCAATATCCTCATTAAAGGAGAGATTTCAGCTAATGGACAACCATAGTGGAAGTTTCAAATTTCTGTATGACATTTCAAGCCTTGGGAAATGTTGGAATGAAAAAGAATTGAAGTACGCCTGTCAACGCCTTGAAACTGTTTTGACAGATGGAGAAGACCACGATGTGAATGCTGGTGATCTGTATACAGAGCTACAATTACTTGCAGATATGCTTCCCCCTGGAAGTCTCCCAGCTGATGCCTTGTCTTTTATAAATCATGGTTCGGAGGATGTTTTCCCAAATGTCTACACTGCATTGAGAATTCTGTTAACACTTCCAATATCCGTGGCCAGCGGTGAAAGGAGTTTTTCAAAATTGAAACTTATAAAAAATTACTTAAGATCTACTTTGAGTCAAGAGCGCTTGAGTGGACTATCAACCTTGGCCATTGAAAATAGCTTGTTGGATGACATGGACACAGATTCCCTAGTACATGAGTTTTCCAAATTGAAAGTCAGAAAAATCAGGTTTTAATTTTTACAAGTGTTCAAGTTAATTTGTGTTAAGGAAAACTGGATGTTAAAAAATTAAAATTGTTGCAAAGTTTATTAAAATATTTATTTATTAAATTATTATTATTATTATTTGTGTTAAGGAAAACTGGATGTTAAAAAATTAAAATTGTTGCAAAGTTTATTAAAATATTTATTTATTAAATTATTATTATTATTATTATTATTATTATTATTTATTAAGATTGGAGTTAATTCTATGTAATGTTACTATATGAACATAATGTTGTTAATAAACTTCTGGTTGTAAGGAAAACTCTTTTATCCATTCTATTCACCTCTACCTTCTACCTTTTATTTCTCGGTGATTGGGGGGTTTTTTTGGGGGGGGGCACCAAAATCCTGTTTCGCTTACACTTGAAAATTTCCTTGGGCCGGCCCTGACTGGGACCAATATAAAAAGTATATGGACATGCAGTAAGAAACAAGCCTTGTTACGGAAGAATTAATTTGGACATACCAATACAATCAGGACTGAAAAACAATTATAAAGTTGACTTAAATGGATCCCCAAAAGGGAAGAAGGGAAGTACAATAAGTATGTAAATGTGTATGTGTGGGGTTTTTTTTGGTTGTTGTAGTTTTTAATGGTTATGTGTTGTAGAAACTCAATAAAAATCATTTGATAATGCATTCAGCCTCCAAAGTGTACTCCAAATATCTACTGCACAAATTGTTAGCTTGGGAAGAAAGTAATAATATGGTCAGTTAACCCCAAGCAGGCCATAATACAATTGATCAATGTTTTGCCCTGCCCCTCTTAATTAATTGACCACACAGGGACCTTCTAAAAATTGCTTGCAGCTTTTATAGATCTGTCTTTGGCCTTTGATTCAGTAAATAGGACCTGGCTCTGACAGATGTTAACTAACAGCAATATTGATAAAATATTACTTTGGCTTAACCAAAATCTGCATATCAGTAATGCTGACCATATCCAAATGGTCAACTTAGAGAAAACAACACCTTTTAATCATCTGATGAGAGGAAGCATATTTCCTCCTAGCATGTTGCAGGGACTCAAACCCTGTTTTTTTCAGTATCCTAGGGTACTCAAACCACTATGCCACAGTGGCTCCTATTACATGAAATAGACTAAATCCTAATATAGATCAAATAAAAGGTTTTAAAAGTTTAATATCAGTTTAGAATTTCTAAAAGGAAACTTCTTAATAGTTTCTCATATCATTTCCAAAGTGACATACTTTTTTACTATCAGACTGACTTGGAAAAACAATTCAAATCAAAATTCTGAGTGGCTTGAGGTGGGTAACAATATTGCTAAAACACACATTCATCTAAAAACATTCTTTAAAATACACATATTAAATCATTGTTGTTGATTATTCGTTCAGTCATTTCCGACTCTTCATAACCTCATGGACTAGCCCATGCCAGAGCTTCCTGTTGGCCGTGGCCACCCCCAGCTCCTTCAAGGTCAAGCCAGTCCCTTCAAGGATACCGTCCATCCATCTTGCCCTTGGTCAGCTCCTCTTCCTTTTTCCTTCCATTTTCCCCAGCATCATGATCTTCTCCAAGCTTTCCTGTCTTCTCATGATGTGGCCAAAGTACTTCATCTTTGCCTCTAATATCCTTCCCTCCAGTAAGCAGACGGGCATTATTTCCTGGAGGATGGACTGGTTGGATCTTCTTGCGGACCAAGGCACTCTCAGGATTTTCCTCCAACACCATAGTTCAAAAGCATCTATCTTCCTTCACTCAGTCTTCCTTATAGTCCAGCTCTTGCATCTATAGGTTACTATGGGGAATACCATTGATTAAACTATGCAGACCTTCGTTGCCAGTGCAATGTCTCTACTCTTCACTATTTTATCAAGGTTGGTCATTGCTCTCCTCCCAAGAAGTAAACGTCTTCTGATTTCCTGGCTGCAATCTGCGTCTGCAGTAATCTTTGTGCCTAGAAATACGAAGTCTGTCATTGCCTCTACGTTTTCTCCCTCTTTTTGTCAGTATATTAAATACTAAATCATATTTCCACAAAACACATATTAAAAGACACAAAACAAAGATTAAATATAAGATGCTAAAAATTTGTCATTAAAACTGCCTGGGTAGGTTGTGTTTCCTCTTCAGCTTCCCTATTTGGTCAATTGTTCCCCTGATGTATGGTAAGAACACTTTTCCTCTGGGTGGATCTTTGTCTTTACTCTTGTGGCTTGTTCTTCGCCTTGCAGCAATTCTGATGTCTGTGGTAGAGTATCCATTAGCCTGTAGAAGCCCAGTTTAGGTGGTTCAGTTCACCTTGGAAGAGGTGGTTTGCAGATTGTTTTTGCACAGTCTGCTAGGGCTTTAATTGTACTTCTTTTTTGACTTGGGTGATGGTTTGAGTTTTTATGTATGTAGGTATCTATCCATGTGTGTAGGTTTTCTGTAAACCATGTGGCCCAATTGTTGATTGGGTTTGCGGATGACTAGGACATCTGGAAATGGCAGTTTTCCTTCGTTTTCTTTTTCCATTATGAATTGGATGTTTGGAACACAACCTACAAACTATCTACAGACTCATTAAGAAAATCCAACAAATGTTTGGGTAGGCTTGTCGGAAGAGATAGGTATTCACTTGTGTGTTGTCTAAGGCTTTCATGGCTGGGATTACAGGGTTGTTGTGTGTTTTCCGGGCACTATGGCCATGTTCCAGAAGTATTCTCTCCTGACGTTTCACCCACATCTATGTCAGGCAACCTCTGAGGATGCCTGCCATAGATGTGGGCGAAACGTCAGGAGAGAACACTCTGGAACATGGCCATACTGCCCGGAAAACACACCACAACCCTAATCAATGTCTTAAATTGAAGTGCAGAAGCCCTGTACAGTACTCTTGTGCTAGTGCTCCCTCTGGTGCTAGCTCTTAACTCAAAATGCAACAGCTCTTAACTCAAAACTCTCTTAAGTCGGAACACTTTTAAGTCAAAGCTCCACTGTACATGTATT
Source organism: Anolis carolinensis (assembly GCF_035594765.1). Lineage (NCBI taxonomy): Eukaryota > Metazoa > Chordata > Lepidosauria > Squamata > Anolidae > Anolis > Anolis carolinensis. The sequence continues at coordinate 186,414,732 of NC_085842.1, forward strand.
AATGTCTATTAATGTCTATAAATCTTTCTCTCATATACAATTCTCTTAAATACTTGTGTTCAATATGATCAAAAGCTTTCATAGCATCTAGTGACATTACAGTTACTAAGGTTTTTATAGACTTTCTGATAGAATCTAGTAATGTCCTACCTGGGACAAAACCTGTTTGAGATGGATGTTTCCAAGTCATAATAAATGTATTTAATCTTCTGGTCATAATTGCAGTAAATATTTTTTTATCTTGATTTAATAAGGCCTCGTCTCTTTTGGGCTTCAGGAAGAACTTAAAAACATGGTTGTGTGCGCAAGCATTTAATGAATAAGCTCTTTGACTCGACACAGCCCAAATTAAGGTTCCCAGATGAATGGATTTAAATATTTATGTTTTAAGCTTGTATACAGTTTTTATTAAGTAACACTTAACTGTTTTAAATGTGTTATGTTTTATTTTATTGAATTTTGTTATTGGCATTGAATTTTGCCAGATTTTGTAAGCCACCTTGAGTTAATTCCTCTGTACATTTTTTGTAGAAGTTGGAACTAAATCCATCTGGGCCTAAGATTCTATCAATTTTAAATGATTTAGTATTGATTTTATTTCTTCAAAAGTTATAGGAGCATTCAATATTTATCTATGTTTATTATTAATATGATTTGTTGAAAAATTCCTAACAATTTTTTCTATATTTAAATTCTTCTCTAACTCTGATGTGGATAAATCTGCATAGAAATATTTAAATAGCTTGCTTATTTTCTTTGGTTTATTAATAAGTTCAACCTTAGTATTCCTGATTATACCAACTGTTAGTTTGGTTACTTTTTTTTAGAGCAGCAGATCGAAGTTTTGTGCTTTTATTACTGTAATCAAAAATGTTCTTCTCAAATAAGCTACTCTTATCAAGGAGCCCCAGTGGCGAAGTGTGTTAAAACACTGAGCTGCTGAACTTGCAGACCGAAAGGTCCCAGGTTCAAATCCCGGGAGCAGAGTGAGCGCCCGCTATTAGCTCCAGCTTCTGCCAACCTAGCAGTTCGAAAACATGCCAATGTTAGTAGATCAATAGGTACCGCTCAGGCAGGAAGGTAACAGCGCTCCATGCAGTCTAAACTCTTCGGCTTAGAAATGGAGATGAGCACCAATCCCCAGAGTCAGACATGACTGGACTTAATGTCAGGGGAAAACCTTTACCTAACCTATCAGCCCGGGGCTGTGGCTGTGGCGCAGACGGGAGAGCAATGAGTCACTGACCAGGAGGTCATAAGTTCGAGGCCCGCTCGGAGCTATGTTTGTTTGTCTTTGTCCTGTGTTAAAAGGCATTGAATGTTTGCCTAATATGTGTAATGTGATCCGCCCTGAGTCCCCTTCGGGGTGAGAAGGGCGGAATATAAATGATGTAAATAAATAAATAAATAAATTTCTAGAGATTCCAGTTCAGCTCTTCTTTGGGATACCTCTATCCAAATTCTCTCATTGCCTGCCTGTGCTTTTTTGTATTTTTGAAATTTCAATTCTTTTCTGAGAGTCTCCTTTGAGTTTATTTCTCTCCTGTCAACTTGTGGTGACCCCATGAATTTTAGAAGGTTTTCTTAGGGATGGAATATCTTGAAGTGGTTTTGCCAGTTCTTTCCATGAAATATAGACTACAGAACCTGGTATTCACTGGCAGTCTCTGTTCCAATTACTAACCTAAGCTGACAATACTTAGTTTACAAGATCAGACAATTTGTTTCCTTTACAGCATGTATGTACTTTACCTAAAAAGAACACAGCCTAGGAAGGAAGGATAATAGAAGTGAATAACTGGCTGCACAGATGGTGCTGCCAGGAATGATTTGGCTTTTTGGATTATGATCTGAAGTTTGAAGAAGTTGGACATTTGGCTAGGAATGGCATGTACCTCACAGAGGTTGGCAGAAACACTTTTGTTAAGAGTCACATACCTAATCAGGTGGGCTTTATACTGAGTTATCAGTGGGAGGGAGACAGTACTGATGAAGGCAGGAGTTTAACAAGAGAAAATACGCCAATTATTAAACAAAGAACTGTGCAAGAGGTACAAGAACTCAACAAAGAGAAGGAAAAAACATAAATAAGCAGGGGGTGGCTCATGTTCATTGGTATCTCTACACTAATGCACAATGCACAGGAAATAAACAAGATGAACTTGAACTCTTAATACAACAAAGCAAATATGATATCATTGGCATCACTGAAGCCTAGTGGGATGAGTCTCATGATTGGAATGTAGTAATTAGGTTATAAGTAGGCATGGGCAAACCCAGGCCTGCAGGCTGGATGCAGCCCCTTGGGCTCTTTCGTCCAGCCCCATCTGCCTCGGCCCTCCCCTCAGCCTGTGCACATGGCGGGAGAGGGAGAGGGAACGAGAATGTGTGTGCACCACCATTCAGACAGGGGACGCTGTGTATGTGTGTCCCCAAGGCTGAGAGGAGGGCTTGGGCATTCAAAACTCTCCCCCTGTATGCCTACTGCAACCCTGGCAACACCCCCCTCCCTCCCCCCGCACCAAGTACCCTTGCCCCCCTCCAGGCATACCTGCCCCAGCCTGGCCTGCCATGCAGCCCACACCACAAAAAGTTTGCCCATTTTGGAAAAACAGACCAAACAGAAAAGGAAAAGGAATAGCATTGTATATCATGGATGTTTACACCTGTGAGAAGGTTAATGACCTATATCCTTGAAGCAAGGTTGAAAGTATTTAGGTAAAAATTATGTTAATCTACTACAGGCCTTCAAGCCAGACTGAGGACTTAGATGATGCCTTCCTAAACAGATGGCCACACATTCAGAAAGAAGAGATGTAGGAGTAATGTGATATTTCAATTATTCTGATATTTGTTGGAAGACAAACTCTACCAAGAATATCAGGTCCAGAATTCCTCACTTACCTTGCAAACAATTTCATGATCCAGAAAGTGGAAGAGATAACAAAGGGATCAACTATTTCAGATCTGACAGCAACAAACAGTGACAACTTGGTAAATAGGGTGGAAGTGGCGGCTCCTTGGGAGTGACCATGTTCTTCTACAGTAGAAAATGAAAGTATAGCATAGTCAGACAAGCATTCTAGACTTTAAGAAAGCTTTCCGTAAAGTTAGGTAAAAACTGATCATGATCCTATGGTCAGGAATGCTAAAAGAGAAAGGAGTTCATGATGGATGGAAGTTTCTGAAAATAAAAATACTGGAGGCACAATTTCAAGCAGTTCCCATGAGGAGGAAAAATAGGAGATGTCTAAAGAAAACAGAATGGATGTCTAAGGAACTTTCAATTGATTTAAAAGGGACATTGTACAAGAAATGCAAAAGGGGAAAATAATCTAAGGGAAATTCAAATGAATAACCAGGATATGTAGGGATAAAGTTAGAAAAGCCAAAGCTCAGGACGAGTTCAGGTAGGGTAGAAAGACTAAAAACAAGTGAAAGGGCTTTTGGGTGATGTCCACAGCAATAAGAAGAACAAAGAAATGGTAACGCCACTTCATACAGGTGATGGGGAAATGCGAACAGTGCCAGAGAAAAAGCAGAACACCTTTGCTTCAGTTTTCCCAAATGGTAACAGTGCTCAGCTTGGGGATGATGGAGCAGAGAATGCTACTGAGGCACAGAACAGTTGAAAAGGCAGGACAAGAATATCTGGCTAATTAAATGAATTCATGCCTCCAGGGCCAGATGAATTACATCAAAGGGTATTGAAAGAACTGGCAGAAATAATTTCAGAAACACTGGCTATCATCTTCAAGAATTTCTGGAGAATAGGAGAAGTTTGAGCACACTGGAAGAAAGCAAATGACACTATTTTAAGGGGGGGGCAAATAATTACTGCCCAATCAGCCTGACATCATTAAACAATCTGTAAAAGAAGGTCATAATTAGAAAAAGTCAAGTCATGTCAGACTAACCTTATATCTTTTTTTTGATAGAGCTACAAGTTTGCTAGGTGAAGCAAAATGCTGTTAATGTAGCATATCTTAATTTCAATAAGACATTTGACAAAGTTCCCCATGACATTCTCACAAAGAAGAAAATAAAATGTGGGCAGACAGTGTTACTGTAAGGTAGACTAGGAATTGGTTAACTGGCAGAATCCAAAGGGTGCTTCCCAATGGCTCTTCTTCAGCCTGGAGAGAAGCGATCAGTGGGATGCCAGCTAGAATATGGATCCAAAGGGCATCGAAAATGATCAAAGGTTTGGAAGCTAAGCCCTATAAGGAGAAATATGGCAAATATTCAGTTTGGAGAAAAGAAATCTATGGGGAGGCATGATGGCCATGTTTAAATATTTGAAAGGATGTCACCTTGAGGAGGGGGCAAATTTTTCTCCTGCTCTAGAGACTAGAAAAAAGTTTCCGCCTGAACATTAGGAAGAACTTCCTAAAGATAAAAGCTGTTTGGCAGTGGGGTGCCACAAAATATGGTGGTGTCTCCTTGTCTCAAGGTTTTAAGCAGTATAGTCATCTGCCAAGAGGATTTTGATTGTGTGTTCCTGCATGGCATGGGTTGGGCAGGGCGGCCCAACTCAATGATTCTATTATTCAAACAAAGAATAACAGGTACAAAGTGCAGCCACTCCACTATACTCACTGTCATGGGAACCACAGCTCCTGCTGCATTAAACCAAGTAAGTTAATCATATGGATTCCAATGTACAAGAGGGTAAGGAAACCAACTCCTGGTGTATTTGGCATCTATAGGTTTACGCAGGTACCTGAACTGAAAATAGTTTTTAAAGTTGTCTAACTTTGGCAGTCAATTTTAGTCAAACTTGACTAAACACTTGACTATTTATTGACAACTGACTAACTTTAATCAATCTCTAGACTGACATATTAGCCAATTGAAATTCTTTTAATCTATTAATTACTGAAATGATAATGGAAATACTGTGTCCTTAGTAATAAGAATGATCTGCTAGTTGAATATTCACTGATCATTCATTTTAAGATAGGAATGCATCAGTCAGTGAAAATCTGAGCTGAAGTAAAGTTAGTACGATTGATATTAATGGTTTGCAACGAAGTGCATTCTTTTTATCATTGCTTTCAAGTACATCAAAATCCACATCTGTCAGGTTTCTTAACTATTTCACAGCAGGCAAATAGTGAATATCATACAGATTAAGTCCCTCAATAACTCAGGTAGTTAAGAAAGCCATTTAAATATGTATCTACACTATAATAATGTAACTTGACATCACTTTAAGTGCTGTTGCGCAATGCTAAGGAATCATGGAAGTTGAAGTTTGGTGAGGCACCAGCATTTTTTTGGCACAGAAGGCTAAATACCTTGTAAAACTACTGCTCCCATGATTCCATATCATTGAGCCATGGCAGTTGAAATGATGTCAAACACTAATTATGCAATGTAGCTACACCTTTAGAGGTCTAATTTCCCAGAACTACTTAGTCTTTCAGAAATTCATATAAAACGGAACAATAATTCTGTCAGAACAACATTTTATAAAATGCAATTACACAACATTTTATAAAATGCATTTCTTCTTCACTAACCTGGAGAAAAACTAGTCTGAATTTCAGAAAATCTATTTCACTTATTGTTGTCCTACAAATTTCTAAATTCAAGGTCAAATAAGAAGATTTTGAAGCCTGGGACCAAAGTCCAGGTAAACTAAGGCCCCATCTTCACTGGCATATAACTCAGTGTGGAAATTGCATTAGCCTGGTGTGTCCATACAATGTACACAGACGAATGCAATTGAAATTGCGGTAAGCCACTTAATCCAGCTTGATCCCCAAATTTAATTAACACTGGGAAAGGTTCGAATCCTGCAGGAAGATCCAGATCTTTCCATGTTGAGGTACTGAGGACTGCCATCAGGATCCAGGATCACATCCCCACAGCTATCCTGCACTCGCTGGGCTCAGGCAGCCTGGGGAAGTGGGATGGCAGTGCCTTCCTGCCCGCCCGCCCAACATCCCTATATCTCCCCAAAACAACAGAAAATCCCCACTTACCCCACTACCAGATCTTTACTTCCTGATTTTATTTATTTATTTATTTATTTGTTTGTTTGTTGCCATTCAAGGAGCAAAGGAGTTTGAGAAGAGTCAGCCCCCTCCCCTCCTCCGAAGCTATTTTGCTCCCTGAATGATGAAAAATCAAGAAGTAGAGAGCAAGCAGCACTAGTAAAGGAGGATTTTTTTGGTCATTTTAGCTGCAAATTGGGGTGCTAGGAAGGTGGGAAACAGAGCCCATGTCCCGTCCTGCTGAACTGTCTTCAATAGGCACAGCTGTCAGACCAGTGTCTCCACACGGAGGTATCTTAGGGCAGTCTTGTGCAGCCTCAATCCATCTCAGAACTGGCATTTTGTGCCCTAAGAGTGAACATAAAAGCCATGCACATTCAGATCTCCCCTGTATCTCCCTTAATTTGTTTATTAATTTATTGAATTTATAGTACAGATTTATAGATATAAATATTTTAGATCTCTGGTACCCACTTCAAATCAATCAAAGCCCAGGAAACAATATGTTTGAAATTTTTAGAGCCATGCAATGTGGCACATACAAGATGTAAGGTGTACTTCTAGAAGTACTCTGTATAATTCCCCACTTATAAAGCCTGACTTTAAAAATAGTATCAGCAAAAAATAGTGGACTTGTCCAACTGTCTGAATATGGAGTATCTATCAGTCTGTTGAAAAACAATTGCGAACCAAATTTCAGAAAGAATTAATAAATGGCAAAAATGCATACTGTTCAGCACAACATATCCCTAACATAAATATATTGTCATCATAGAATCCTATACAAAAAGAAGGCTGTGGTATAAAATAAATGAATATAAATTGATAAATAGGCATTCAGATTAGGTGCAAATCTCTTCTGGCTTCTGACAAGAAGAAGAACATCAAAAGAGTTACAAAAATTGTGGTGAGGAAGGGAGTGAGTTATACTGGCTCCAAACATCTTCTGGCCCAGGGAGACAAACAAGATAGTGGCACAAATTTGGATAGACATAATCCAAAACAAATTTCAATATGTGTAGTTCTATATATTCAGTACAGCTTTAACTATGTTGGCCAGTTAAGACCACACTAACATAAGACCTCAATAACATATACTTTTTAATTACTCCATTCAGTATCCCTGCCAATTATGTAGCCAATGAAATAAAATGGGTTCATCTTTGATGTTCCACAAGACACTGTCTTGTTTTTGCTTCATAAACCAAAAAAAGGTACATGTTTTTAGAAGATGTTCCAAAAAACACATTCCATGAAAAGTATAGGTGCCTTGCCTTCCTCTTTGAGAAAATCTGTTGCCATGTCCTTATAAAAGTAATGGCTTCTAAGTTCTAAATTTATGTGAAATGGGTCATAAAGGATATGAGTAATTTACATTGTAAATGACTTTTCCCTAAAAAAAATTACCACCATCAGAAAGAGACTCCTGCATAAGTTTGATGACTAGATACAGAATTGATGTCCCATTTTCAAGTTACTTCTCTCTTTTACTAAAGCAAAAGTAAAAAATGGCATAACAATAATTTTATAACGAATGGAAAAATAAAATATTTAATCATAGCTGACTTGTCCACCCCAAATGAAGTATAATAGCAATGAAATGAAATAGTAATGAAATTCTCCAACTTAGTTATTATTTCATATGCACAATTAAATTAGCTTATTTGTGGAAACTGCAACATGTCTGCATAAAATTACAACAGGGGCACGACAGACCTAGTTTACTTTTCAGGCACTTGCACCACAAATCAAGTAGTGTTTGTGAGATAATACCACTCCAGGGTGCATTGTAGCTAATCCATGGTGCACAGCCATACCCTCTCTTTATAATACAATCTATAAGAGTGGACAAAACAACAAAACTACAGGCCCCCCAACCTCAAAATTTGTCAACACAACCCATCATCCACGGCTCTAGGTTGATACAACAAAAAGAAAAGAAAAATAAAGTCCTAATTATAGGGAGAGGAATAATAGTTTTTATCCAATTGCTGCCAGTTAAAAGGCTAAGCTCCACCCACTTGGTCTCCTAGCAACCTACTCAGCCCAGGGGATAGGCACAATTAGGCCTCACTTAGGCCTCTTCCACAGACTATCAGATTTTAACTGGATTATATAGCAGTGTAGACTCAAGGCCCTTCCACACAGCTATATAACCCATTTAGAATCTTATATTATCTGCTTTGAACTGGATTATCTTGACTTCACACTGCCATATAATCCACTTCAGTGTGCATTTTATCCAGCTGTGTAGAAGGGGCCTCATATAATCCAGTTCTAAGCAGATAATATAACATTATCAATATACAGTAGAGTCTCACTTATCCAACATAAACAGGCCGGCAAAATGTTGGATAAGTGAATATGTTGGATAATAAGAAGGGATTCAGGAAAAGCCGATTAAACATCAAATTAGGTCATCATTATACAAATTAAGCACCAAAACATCATGTTATACAATAAATTTGACAGAAAAAGTAGTTCCATGCGCAGCAATGCTATGTAGTAATTACTGTATTTACAAATTTACCACCAAAATATCACAATGAATTTAAAACATTGACTACAAAAACATTGACTACTAAAAGGCAGAATGCGTTGGATAATCCAGAACACTGGATAAACGAATGTTGGATGTGAGATTCTACTGTAATATGAAATAATTACTGTGATAGAATAATACAGAACAATATAATCTCTAAAACCAGGACAGTAAATAAAGAACAACACTCTGAAAGCAGGGAAATTGGAAATTCCACAAAGGAAACAATCAGGGCCAGCTAACATCTCCCAACAAAAAATTCACTCAGGGAGGAAACAGCCAGGCTTTAAAGCTGCAAGGCCATTACATGCTAATCATTTTCCCTAATTGCAGCATTCATACTTGCCTCCAACAGACAAAAAATCAGAAATATTGTATATTCACAACATTTAGGAAATAATATCCTGATTGCACAGCGTATTAAAGCGCTGAGCTGCTGAACTTCTGGACCAAAAGGCCACAGGTTTGAATTGGGGGAGCGGAATGAGCCCCCACTATTAGCCCCAGCTTCTGCCAACCCAGAAGTTCGAAACCATGCAAATGAGAGTAGATGAATAGGTACCACTCCAGCGGGAAGGTAATGGCGCTCCATGCAGTCATACTAGTGGCCACATGACCTTGGAGGAGTCTACGGACAACGCCGGCTCTTCGGCTTAGAAATGGACATGAGCACTAACCCCCACAGTCAGGTACGACTGGACTTAATGTCAGGGGAAAACCTTTACCCTTTACCTTAACTACCACCAATTCCTCAATACTTTATTTCCCATACCACCATACTTCGCCACAGCAACGCGTGGCCGGGCACAACTAGTATATCTAATATGCACTGGATATACTATTTATGGCACTTTTGCTATCTATGGAATATATACTTAAAATATATTAAGCACATCATGTAGACAGATGGTACGGGGTGGGTGGGAGGTGTTTTTTGAGGTGGCTTAGCTCGCCTGGCACCAGCTCCTTCTTTTTACTGGGGCTCCTTCTTGTCTGTTTGGTGGGTGGGTGCCCAGGCCAAACAGGTGGGAAGGCACCATGCGGCCATCATGGAAAGAAGAACCCAGTGGTGGATGAGCAAGGCCTGCCTCAAAAAGCGCCTCCTGCCCGAGCTGTGCTACCCCAACAAGGCATAGGGCTGGAAGACTCCCTTTCCCCCAGCTCCCAGGCAAGGGAAGGTGAGGCCTATCTTTTGTGGCCAATCCTTTGCCCGGGAGGGGGGGGGGGGAGGTGGGCCTTGCCACCTCTGGCCCTGCTAGGCCCAATGTTGTGTTGGTGGGTGGGCGCCTCCCATGGCAGACTCTACCAGCGCTGGCTCTTTTCATCGTCAGCTGGGTTCAGTGCTCTTTGGATGAAGGTGAACTACAAGTCTTACTATTATTATTATTATTATTATTATTATTATTATTATTAAGCAGATGTAAGGGAAATATGATGTATATATTTAGTTTTATCATACTGATTTACTGTATTGTTATAAGTGTCTTATTTTAACTTTCTATATAGAGTGTAATCAAGTCCTATCAAGCCTTATTGTTTGGTTTGGTATTGTGATACAACCTAAGGGCTAATCAATAAAATGTATTCTATTCTATTAAGCAGAGGCTGAATGGCCATCTGTTGTGGGCGCTTTGACTGTGTTGTTCCTGCATGAAGGCAGAAGGTGGTTTTGACTGAATGGCCCTTGGAGGTTTCTTCCAACTCTAGGATCCTATTACTATTAAAACACTGTCAATTCCTCCCAAACCCCTCCAGTATTTTCTGTTGGGTTCTGTGTGCCAAGTTTGATCCAGCTCTGTCATTTGTGGGGTTCTCAGTGATCTGTGGAAGTCAGAGATGAATTTGTTGAAGGTACTGCAAATCTCATCATCCATTGTCCATACTCTCCCAAACATATTGTTTTTGTGATTAATCACTATGTTTTAATTATGTTCAATTTGTAACAATGAAAATACATCCTGCATATCAGATATTTTCATTACAATTCATAACAGAAAGCAAAGCAAAATTACAGTTATGAAGTAGCAATATAATAAAATATAATTTTTATGGCTGGGGGTCATGAGGAACTGTATTAAGGGGTCACAGCATTTAAAAGGTTGAGAACCACTGATCTAAAGGAATATTTGAAACATCATCATTCAAAGAAAAGAACAAGAATACCAAGGATATGAAGACAACCCAAGGAAGGGTCCCAAAAATAAGTAGTGAGCATCTTTCTTTCTGCAGAACCCAGAAGCAAGAGGCACTAAATCAAGAATAGCTCAGCAAATGATACATTTGCATAGAATATATTAAATATAATATACTATATATTTATTTATTTACAGTATTTCTATTCCGCCCTTCTCACCCCGAAGGGGACTCAGGGCGGATCACATTATAACACACATAGGGCAAACATTCAATGCCCATAAACACATCAAACAGAGACTGAGAGACACACGCAGAGGCAAGTTAACCTTCTTCTGAGGGGATGTTCGATTCTGGCCACAGGGGGGAGCAGCTGCTTCATCATCCACACTGACGGCACTTCCTCATTCCTGGTCGTAAATTAGTTAATCTTGCCTCCCCACTTATAAGTGGTACCTTATCTCCTACTTGATAGATACAACTATCTTTCGGGTTGCTAGGTCAGCAACAAGCAGGGGCTATTTTTTATTTTTAATTGACGGGTGCTCACCCCGCCACGGGCTGGCCTCGAACTCATGACCTCATGGTCAGAGTGATTTAAGGCAGCTGCTCAACAGCTGCGCCACAGCCCGGCCCCTGTTGCTAGAATCCTTAATGTAGAGTTGGCCCTTATCCAGGTATATGAGTTTTAGAGTCCTTATTAGCATCATGCCCAAAAGTTAACAGCTGTTCAGTCATGAAAAAGAGTTAACTTGTATTAGTCACCTTGCTGGAATTTATTTTGAAGTTTGAGGCTAGGAAAAAAATAAATAAAGAGTGAGAACACACTGCGGAAGTGTATTTTCTTCTTGCTAACCTGCTTGCATAATTCTCATAGGTACTGGGGTGAAGGTGGGTGATATCTGTGCATTTTTATTTTCTGTGTATGCTTCTGACTATATAACAATTGGAAGCCTATCTTCCATGGGATTCACTTTGCAGGGATGCATTCAAGCTCCAGGGCTTCAGTAAGAGACTGGATTTCACTGTCAGCTGACGGACAGTCTGAGTAGAATTTACTTGAGGCCTCATTTATACCATGAGATGTGAGTGAATGTTGGGCCCTATCAGCAAGAGGGCTGGGCTGGAATACTACTTTGTTGTGTAGCATTTGCCATCAATAAGCCTTATGCTATAGCACAGGGTGTTAAACTCACTTTCATTGAGAATCATATCTGCCTTATAGTTTCCTTGAAAGGGCTGTTGAATCCATGGATGGAGAATGTGGATACACAGGGCCAACTGGGGGAGAAGAGCAGTATATAAATTAAATAAATAAATAAACAAACAAACTATATTTTTTACATAGCAGTCAGTGCGCTGTAGCTTTTACACAGTTTGGATCCACAGATGTTACTGAATGACAACTCCTATCATTTCTGATTATCCAACATACAGACTGGGGATAATGAGAATTGCAAACTAACAGCACTTGTGACTCTGAAGTTGGGAAAAGGTTGAAGAACATTTTAACATCATACATCATTTCCACAAGCTTTGTGTCTAAATTCAAACCCCACTCTCCTGACTAAACAGAACAAACTGCAGCCTTCACAACTCCCATCAGCTCTAGTCCTGATGTTTAATGATGAAGAACATAAGAGCTTTAATCCAGCATTTGGAGGGCCACATAAAATGGCATGGCAGGCAGAATTCTGTCTGTAGGCCTTGAGTATGACATGTATTATAGCAGTAACATTTGACAGTGTTCAGCAAAAAAGACCTGGTTAGGCCTGGAATCACACTTGCTTCTAGCACAAGACTGTCTCAACAAGAATAATCCCATTGAATGGGTTGTTGTATGATGAGTCAAAGAAGGTAAATCCCATTGTGTCTGTATTCAGGAGTAGCAACAAGATTTAGGGCATGTGTGTTTTGGAAAGTCAAATAATTCAGAGAAATTGTGACGAGAGCAGAAAAAGCTTCTTTTTCGCTTCCATTTGTGGGTTTAGAATGATGAAATAAAGTACTAAAATCTAAAAAGCCATTTAAAAATCATTCCCAAGTAGAAATCCTTTTGCAGAGCAAAAATATATATTGTCAAAAGCTTTTACAGAGCAAAAATATCTGTTGTCCCAGCAGATTCTCCCAGTGCAGATTAATGACAAGCATGTATATCAGAATATTATGAATAGTTTTAGCTTTATGCCAGCATACACATTCTGGTCTCCTGCCCTTACTGCTCTATTGCCCCCTCTCCTCCATAACGGACTCTAGCAATTCCATGGATAATGATGATTTCAAGCCCCTGACAAGGGAAATTAATTTTCCTATCATTTTCCATAAAAAATCCTTAGGCCAGAGAGCCAAAACCAAAATTGCCAGTTGTGTACCTAAGCAAGACTTAGTTTTATTGCTGGCTTTGTGACTGAAGTACACCCATTTTACTGGTACCAAATATATGGCTATAGTTTGCTTTCAAAACATTGGTTGTACCATGAATGCACATCACTATATTGGATTCCGTCCATGCTAATTCATTGTAGCTGTACAGCACAACACTTGATGGACATTCTCCTGATGACATCATGGCCTATGAAATGTACAAGGCTGCCAGGAAACAAAGGATATGGATCAAATCTCATCTTTCAAGAATGCCCTCAATAGGTACATTTTCTATCACACCAAAAAGAGTAATAAATGCTAATCTGTCACCCCTCAAAGTTAGAAATATCAAAATGAAACAGAAAAAGGCAACAACTTATTCAGAAAACATATCAGATAGTTTTGTAGACACGCATTACAAAGTGACAAAAAAATTTCAACCTTTGCAACTATCTTATGAAAACTCACATATCACTATAAAGAATTATGTTTCTCTTTACCTCAGCTAAACATGACTTCTATGAATTGGAAGATCTATGTTTTCTTTTTTAAAACAAAACCAGAAATGCAAATCAGTTGCAAATACCAGTCATCTGCACTTCTTTCACAGGATGCAATACAGCAGAGAGTCTTTGAATGTGCCAGGTTAATTAAAGGAATAGCACTCAAAACAAAAAGCAAAATAGCAGCAGGCTGAAACCACAAAAGAAGGATTGCATCACCTTAGTGACAGCAACACAACAGCTAGAGAAATTGGAAGGCAGTTGATTTACCTAAGAGGTGAAAAAAATATCCACCTCTGTTTTTTGAACAATCCTTGGCCTGGAATAGTGCCTTTCCTGCAAAAGGGGGGGGGGGGTGGGGAGCATGATGGACCATTTACATGCACAACGAATGGAGCACTGTTGAAATGCTGCTTTGAGGAAAATAACAATCAGGCCTTCCTTTTGAGGCATGCAAATAAATGTCAGTCCCAATAATTTGGCCTCTGTAAGCTAACACATACACGCACACAAACCCTCCAATGAGGTTGCCATAAATCTAAATTACAAATAGCAACAGCAAGAAGAAGAAGAAGAATGCTATCCACTGTGTTGTTGAAGGCTTTCAGGGCCAGAATCACTGGGTTGCTGTGAGTTTTCTGGGTTGTATGGTCATGCTCCAGAAGCATTTTCTCCTGACGTTTCGCCAACAGCTATGGCAGGCATCCTCAGAGGTTGTGAGGTATGTGACCCGGAAAACTCACAGCAACCCAATGCTGTCTGCTCTTCCTGGATGATGTCTTCTGTGGGTTGTGGATACCCTGACCACTCCTTGCCTCATCTTCCCATTGAGAGGAACTGTCCACCCCCTTCCACCCCTCTCTGTGCAGCAGCAGCAGAGATAAGTCTCTTGTCTTTGCATTCGGAAGATCTAAGCATCTGGGAAATGTAACCTTTATGGGAAAGGGGGGAAAGGGGGGAGAAGCTGAGCGGTTGCTATGGGCGACACTGAATTCCAGCCTGCTAATGAGACACACAACGCCAGGTAGGGCCAAGGCTGGTGAGCTGTCATGGCGGGGAGGATCCTCGCGGAAGCAAACCAAAGCGAGGGAGGGATGCGCGCCTTGGGCAAGAAAGGCATCCATTCGCTCTGTCACTGAGGAAATGGCGCGGGAGGGGAGGGGGAAGGAGGGGGGAAGAGAGGAGGGGGAAAGCGGGGAGGCCCCTGCCTGGTTTGCTTTCCCTGCGCCAGGCAGACACAGAAAGGGGGGCACGCTGCATTTCTTCAGCCGAAAGATGGAAGCTCTGTGCTTACCTGGAACCCAGAAAGGGAGCGCCTCGGATCACCCATCGAGGATGTGCGTCTGCCCTGCATCCTATAGGCCTGGCCTCACCTGCCACCCGAGAAGGAAAGGCGGCTGCTGCAGCAGCAGCAAGAGGAGGAGGAGGACAGGGGGGGGGGGGGAGGCAGTATTGCAGAACGACCGCCATGGCCCGCTTCCCCTCCCTCCGCCGTCCAGACGCCCCACAAGCCCCAACGTCGGAGAGGAGGACACTGGTTACGTCCGAGGAAGAAGCACACAACAGATGAGGGAGAGGAAGGAGGGAGGGAGGGAAAGAGGGAGAGGCCAAGCATCGACAGAGAGAGCGAGGCGCGCGAGGAAAGCAGGCAGGTTGTGCTTCTTATGCTTACCTCTCAAGGCTCCGGAGGATGGATGGAGCCCCGCAGCGCCGCCCAGGCCCAGTCCAGAACGAGGCCGCGCGCCCGCCCGCGCGCCCGCTCTCTCTCTCCCCCCCTCCGCCTCGACAGCCAGCCTTGCGCCCTGACGCGCGCGCCCCACGCCGCTGCGGCTGCGCCTCACTCAGTCAGTGCCCACAGCTGCCGCTGCCGCTGTTACTGCTGCGCCGCCGCTGCCGCCGCCTGCCCGGGCAAAGGCAGACCCCGGCCCACCATGCCGACGCCGACGCCGCCATCCCTTGGAGCCGGCGGCAGGCTCGGGAACGGTGTCCCCGCCGGTGCTCTCGGCCCCCTTCCCGCTCGGAGCCAGAGGAGGAAGCCAGAAGTGGCGCTCTCAAGACTGCCGTCCCCGAAGACGCAGGGGCAGAGGCGCCTCAAGCCCCGGATCTGGAACAATTGGGGGCGCGAGCGAGCTCCTCCTACTGCTTGGAAACGAGCGAGAGAGAGAGAAGCGGAGAGGGCGAGGCGATGGGGCATGCGCACACGGCGCGGCGGAGGGCTTCGGCCACCTCGGCTGCGTTGCCCAGGGAGATGGGTCGCCTTTGGTTTCCGCGGAGATTTGCACGGGAAGACTCGTTTTCAGCCTGCGTTACCGATCTGAGGGCCCTTCCACACAGCTCTATATCCCAGAATATCAAGGCAGAAAATCCCCACAATATCTGCTTTGAACTAGACTATGTGAGTCCACAATCTATCTGATTGGGATTTTATCTATGTGGGATTTTTTTGCCTTGATATTCTGGGATATAGGGCTGTGTGGAAGGGCCCTGAGGCTCTTTCCACACACCTGAAAAAAATCCCACGTTTTCTGCTTTGAACTGTGTGGACTCAGGGCCCTGCAAGACAGCCATATAACCCAGAATATCAAGGCAGAAAATTCCTCTGAACTGGGATATCTGAGTCCACACTGCCATATATCCCAGTTCAAAGCAGAAAGCGTGGGATTTTATTCAGCTGTGTGAAGGGGGCCTCGTTGTTTATTCATTCAGTGGCTTCTGGTCCTTTGGAACCAGCCCACGCCAGAGCTCCCTGTCTGCCATGGCCACCCCCATCTCGTTCAAGGTCAAGCCAGTCCCTTCAAGGAAACCAGCCATCCATCTTGCTCTTGGTCGCCCCCTCTTCCTTTTTCCTTCCATTTCCCCCAGCATCGTACTCTTCTCCAAGATTTCCTGTCTTCTCATGATGTGGCCAAAGTACTTCATCTTTGCCGCTAATATCCTTCCCTCCAGTGAGCAGACGGGCATTATTTCCTGGAGGATGGACTGGTTGGATTTTCTTGCGGGCCAAGATCACTCTCAGAATTTTCCTCCAACACCATAGTCCAAAAGCATCTATCTTCCTTTGCTTAGCTTTCCTTATGGTCCAGCTCTCACATCCATAAGTTACTACAGGGAATACCATTGCTTTAACTATGCGGACCTTCATTGCCAGTGTGATGTCTCTGCTTTTCACTATTTTATTGAGGTTGGTCATTGCTCTCCTCCCAAGAAGTAAATGTCTTCTAATTTCCTGGCTGCAGTCTGTGTCTGCAGTAATCTTTGCGCCTAGAAATTCAAAGTCTGTCATTGCCTCCACGTTTTCTCCCTTTATCAATCAGTCTGGTTGCCATCATCTTGGTTTTCTTTATGGTGAACTGCAACCCAGCTTTTGCACTTTCTTCTTTCACCTTGGTGATAAGGTTCCTCAGCTCCTCCTCACTTTCAGCCATCAGAGTGGTATCATCTGCATATCTGAGGTTGTTAATATTCATTCCAGCAATTTTAACTCCAGCCTTGGATTAATCAAGCCCCGCATGTTGCATGATGTGTTCTACGAACAAATTGAATAGGTAGGATGAGAGTATACAGCCCTTCCGTACTCCTTTCCCAATCTTGAACCAGTCTGTTGTTTCGTGGTCTGTTGTTACTTGGTCATTATACAGATTCCTCAGGAGACATATAAGGTGACTTGGTATTCCCATACTACCAAGAACTTTCCACAATTTATTATGATCTACACAGTCAAAGGCTTTTGAATAGTCAATAAAACAAAAATAGATGTTTTTAAGAAGCTCCCTGCCTTCCTCCATTATCCAGTGGATATTGCCAATTTGGTCTCTTGTTCCTCTGCCTTTTCTGAACCCAGCTGGTACATCTGGCAACTCTTGCTCCATGTATTTCTGGAGTCTTCCTTGCAGGATCTTGAGCATTACCTTACTGGCATGTGAAATAAGTGCCACTGTATGAAAATTTGAGCATTCATTAGCGTTTCCCTCACACACTGTACTTCCCTATGTACAGTCAATTTGGCAACCTCACTCCATTTGGAAAGAGAGATCTCTCCCCATGCTGGTTTTTGTTTCCCCTCCTTGGGCCCTTCCAGACAGGCTTTATATCCCAGGATCTGAACCCAGGTTTTCTGCTTTAAACTGAATCCGCACTGCCAGATAACCTGGGATAAACAGAAAACCTGGGATCAGATCCTGGGATATAGGGCCTGTTGGCAAGGGCCCCTCCTTTCTTGAGACTCCACTGATGTCTTCTGTCTTTCTTCAGAGTCTTCTGCCATTTCAGACCTCAGTTTTCTCTCTCCATTGTCATGGACTGACCATCATCTGATCAGTTTTAGACTAACCATAGCCACTAACCTCTGCAAGGGTAGAGAACCCATTAAAATGGTCCACCCCAGGAGACTTATGGTTCCTGATGTCTCTTTGGGTTTTTCCTGTCATGGTGACTGACAAACCTGTTGATGCCCTGGTTGATTGCTATAACTTGGAGGTGGCCAGGCTGGATCACCCCTGAACATCCACTCTCGTCTCGTAGAGTCAACTCAGCTCCTATGTTTACTGGGGAGCTGGTGGTGATGAAGCGGATGAGATGGAGATTAGAATGCCACTGGTGAAAAACTCAGAAGGCATCCAACCGCACGCAGGATAGAGCCTAACGTAAAGCCTACTCAATGACAATGAGGGAAGTCAGAAAGGTTTTCTCGACTGCTCACATTGCGCCTGCAACTAATAGACCAGTGAAGTTGTTTCAGGTGGTCAGGGAGCTATTTAATCCTCATGAGGGGGAGGAGATCCCTGGCAACTTGATGTGGCAAGTTTGCACATTTTGCAGATAGTCGCCCTGATACGTTCTTGACTTAAGATGCCAGTTTTAGAGCTGTACCAAGGAATATGATTGAGGCACCTGTCTGTCAGGTTTTGATGGATTCGTTTCAACTTGTTCAGCCTGATGACATGGACAAGGTCATTGGAGCAGTGAGAGCAACCACTTGTATTCTGGGTCCTTGCCCTTCCTGGTTTATCAAACTTGCCAGTGGGAGATTAGCTGAGTCATTTATGAGGATTATAAATGCCTAGTTGGAACAGAGGCATATACCATTGAGCTTGAAAAAAGTAATACTGAGACATATTTTGAAGAAGGCATCCCTAGATTCCTCGGTATTGAATAACTACCGGCCAATTTCTAATCTTCCCTAGGTCCTAGAATGAGTGGTGGCCTCTCAGCGTCAGGAAGTTTTGGTAGATACTGGTTATCTGAATCTGTCGCAGTCTGGTTTTAGCCTGGCCATGGTACGGAGATGGCTTTGGTCGCCTTCTTGGATCACCTCCGCAAAGAACTAGACAGGGGGAGTGTGTCCTTGTTGGTTCTCTTGGACATCTCAGCGGCTTTTGATAGTATCAACCATAGTATCCTTCTGGGGCAGCTCTCCAAAATGGATCTTGGGGGCATTGGCTCCTTCCTGGGATCATAGAATCATAGAATAGTAGAGTTGGAAGAGACCTCATGGGCCATCCAGTCCAACCCCCTGCCAAGAAGCAGGAAATTGCATTCAAAGCACCCCCGACAGATGGCCATCCAGCCTCTGCTTAAAAGCCTCCAAAGAAGGAGCCTCCACCACGGCCCCAGGGAGAGAGTTCCACTGTCGAACAGCTCTCACAGTGAGGAAGTTCTTCCTGATGTTCACCTGGAATCTCCTTTCCTGTAGTTTGAAGCCATTGTTTCGCATCCTAGTCTGCAGGGCAGCAGAAAACAAGCTTGCTCCCTCCTCCCTATGACTTCCCTTCATGTATTTGTACATGGCTATCATGTCTCCTCTCAGCCTTCTCTTCTGCAGGCTAAACATGCCTAGTTCTTTAAGCCTCTCCTCATAGGGCTTGTTCTCCAGACCTTTGATCATTTTAGTTGCCCTCCTCTGGACACATTCCAGCTTCTCAACATCTCTCTCCAACTGCGGTGCCCAGAATTGGACACAGTATTCCAGGTGTGGTCTGACCAAGGCAGAATAGAGGGGGAGCATGACTTCCCTGGATCTAGACGCTATACCCCTATTGATGCAGGCCAAAATCCCATTGGCTTTCTTAGCAGCCGCATCACAATGCTGGCTCATGTTTAACTTGTTGTCCACAAGGACTCCAAGATCTTTTTCACACGTACTGCTGTCTAGCCAGGCGTCCCCCATTCTGTATCTTTGCATTCCATTTTTTCTGCCGAAATGAAGTATTTTGCATTTATCCTTGTTGAACTTCATTTTGTTAGTTTCGGCCCATCTCTGTAGTCTGTCAAGATCATTTTGAATTCTGCTCCTGTCTTCTGGAATGTTGGCTATCCCTCCCAGTTTGGTGTCATCTGCAAACTTGATGATCGTGCCTTCTAACCCTTTGTCTAAGTCGTTAATAAAGATGTTAAACAGAACCGGGCCCAGGACAGAACCCTGCGCCACTCCACTTGAGACTTCTTTCCAAGATGAAGACGACGTATCGGTGAGTACCCTTTGGGTTCGTTTGCTTAGCCAATTACAGATCCACCTAACCGTAGTTTTGCCTAGCCCACATTTTACTAGTTTGTTTGCCAGAAGGTCGTGAGGGACTTTGTCGAAGGCCTTACTGAAACCTAGGTATGCTACATCCACGGCATTCCCTGTATCGACCCAACTCGTAACTCTATCGAAAAAAGAGATAAGATTAGTCTGGCATGACTTGTTTCTGGTAAATCCGTGTTGACTATTAGCAATGACTGCATTTGTTTCTAAGTGTTTGCAGACCACTTCCTTAATGATCTTTTCCAGAATTTTGCCTGGTATGGACGTGAGGCTGACCGGACGGTAATTGTTTGGATTGTTCTTTTTTCCCTTCTTGAAGATAGGGACCACATTTGCCCTCCTCCAATCTTCTGGGACTTCTCCTGTTCTCCAAGAACTCTCGAAGATAATTGTCAGTGGTTCTGAAATAACCTCAGCTAGTTCCTTCAATACTCTTGGATGTAGCTGATCTGGCCCTGGGGACTTGAATTCGTTTAGAGCGGCCAGTTGTTCCTGGACAACTTGTCTCCCTATTTGGGGTTGGATTTCCCTGAATCCTTCCATTTCATGTTGCTGAGGTTGAAGATGGCTTTCTTTTTGTGAGAAGACCGAGGCAAAGAAGGCATTAAGCAGTTCTGCCTTTTCCCTGTCCCCTGTCACCATCACCCCATCTTCTCCTTGCAGAGGCCCTATCGCCTCCTTTTTCTTCCTTTTTCTACCAAAGTAAGCAAAAAAAGCCCTTTTTGTTGTTTTTAATGTCCCTGGCAAGCCTGAACTCATTTTGCGCTTTAGCCTTGCGAACCTTTTTCCTACAGGAGTTGGCTATATGTTTGAATTCTTCTTTGGTGATTTCTCCCCTTTTCCACTTCTTGTGCATTTCTCTCTTGAGTATTAGCCCGGTTAGAAGTTCTTTGGACATCCACTCTGGCTTCTTTGCACTTGTCTTATTTTTTTTCTTTGTTGGCACTGTTAGCATTTGCGTCTTGAGTATTTCACTTTAAAAAAACTCATCCATCCTTAACTCCCTTGTCTTTTAATATTGGCGTCCATGGAATGCCGCTCAGTATTTCCTTCATTTTTTGGAAGTCAGCTCTCTTAAAGTCCAGAATGCGTGTTTGACTTGTCTTAGTTTCAGCCTTCCTTTGTATGGCAAACTCCAGGAGCACATGGTCACTTGCCCCTAAGGATCCGACGACTTCTACTGTATTGATCAGGTCTTCCACATTTGTTAAGATTAGATCAAGAGTTTCTGATCCCCTTGTTGACTCTTCTACCTTCTGGACTATAAAATTGTCTGCAAGGCAAGTGAGGAATTTGTTGGACTTTGTGCTCTTGGCCGAGTTTGTTTTCCAGAGATATCAGGATAGTTGAAGTCGCCCATGACTACTATATCTCTTCTTTGTGCCTGTTTTGTCAGCTGCTGACAGAAGTCTTCATTCAGAAGGAGATCGCACCCAGTTGGTGAAGCTGGGAGGCACGTGCTCACACCCCTGGCCATTGAACTGTGGGTTCCATTCTATCTCCCATACTTTTTAACATCTACATGAAACCGCTGGGTGAGGTCATCTCGAGTTTTGAAGTTTGGTGCCATCTGTACGCAAATGACACTCAACTCTACTACTTCTTTCAATCAAATTCCAAGGAAGCCTCCCAGCCTTTTATATTTTCGATTTTTGTCGACAAAGATTTCGACACCCATACCATATCAATTCTGGACCATGTCCGATGTCTGCTCGAAAAATATGTATAATCATTTTCCCCTGGATTATGCTCTCTCCATGCATCAATTAAATCATATTCTTCTTTCAGAGCAATAATGTTTTTGGTAATGAGCTAGTGCTTTTCTCTTTTTTTATTATTTTAGTTTTGTCCCTCTCTTTATCTAAAACCCCATTAAAGTCACCTAGTACTATAATGTGATCAAAGTCTGTTTTATTAACATTATCGTGGAGGAATTTAATAAATTTTGATTTAGGGCCATTGGGCGCATAAATATTACAAATTAGAATCTTTTCCCCCTCAATTTCTATCCTAATTGCTATTATTCTACCTTCTTTATCCTTAAATTGTCCTTCTGCAGGTATCGTATGATCTATATATAGTACCAGCCCTCTTTTTTCACTGTGTCTGCAGCTATAAATTCATTTCCAAGATGGCTATTTTTTAGGTAATTTGTATGATTTATGTTGATATATGGAGCCTCTAGTAGCCTAGGGGATAAAAGCCTTGTGACTTGAAGGTTGGGTTGCTGATCTGAAAGCTGCCAGGTTCAAATCCCACCTGGGGAGAGTGAGGATGAGCTCCCTCTATCAGCTCCATGCGGGGACATGAGAGAAGCCTCCCACAAGGATGGTGAAACATCAAAACATCCGGGCGTCCCCTGGGCAATGTCCTTGCAGACCACCAGTTCTCTCACTCCAGAAGCAACTCCGGTTGCCCCTGACACACACAAAAAAACCCCGTCGATATTGGTCTCCTGCAAGGCTATGATGTTATAACTTCCTTTTCTTAGAGTGTTAAATAGTCTTTTACGTTTGCTGGGTGAGTTCAGCCCGTTAATGTTATTAAAAAACATTTCAATGAAAGACTAACTTTATTCATCTTTTGGTGTATCACAGTCGTCTTCAATGAGTTCTTCTTCTTCCAGTTCCTCTTCATCAGCTTGATCCGTAGTCGTGTCCAGTTTGGCCATTGTTAGTTCTCCTTCTTTGGATGAAAAAAACCTTCTTTTTTTACTCTTAGGATTTATGCCATGTCCTGTTGTGAGTGATTGCTCTTCTAAATTGATTTCTCTCTTTAATACTTTGTAGAAGGTTTTTGCTTCTTCCTCAGTTCTCATCCACTTTTGTTCTCCTTTATAAGTCGCTATTAGGCCTTCATACTTTTCTCATCTATATTTGATTTGAAGTTTTTTAAGTGTATCTGTTAGGAAATAATATTTCCTTCTTCTGTTTAATATCGTCTGTGGTAATTCCTTTAGGATAGTTACTTTTCTGTCCTTGTAACATATAGGCTTGGAGGCGTTCCTTCTCAGGATTTCATCCCATGTGGGGTTTTTTTTTCAAAAAATGAACAATAATGTCTCTAATTGCCTTGGGTTTTTTTTTGTGTAATTAGTATGAATCCTATATACTCTATCAATCTGCCCACACGCTTCCTGTTCTGTGCATTGTAATATTCTAGCTGTTAATTGTGCAATCACCCATCCAATATTCTCATCCTTCTCCTCTTGCACATTCCTAAATCTTAACTGAATTCTAACAATTGGTAGTCAATTTTTTCTTGAATTTTCCCAAGTCTTCTCTCTTTTTCCTCTAGCTGGTCCATTTTTTTTCTGTAATTTGATTTGCTCTATGTCAATCTTTGTTTTCTACTCTAAGGTCATTAATGTCATTTGTATTTTTCACTGTTTCCTTTTTTATCGCACCTAATTCTTCTCTGATTTCTTTCTTCAGTTCAGACATCTCTTCTTGTAGGTTCTTTTGTTGTTGATCTTGTTTCTTCGCTATTGTTTGCACCTCCTTTTGTAACAAATCCTGTTTTTCTGAAATTATCTTAATTTCCCTAAGAATGTCCGTTAAGCTACGCTCCTCTGGTAAGGAGGATCTATGAGTGGACATTTTATAGTCCTTGAGTTCTTTATCTGGCTTCCATCTAGAGGATGACATCTTCGTTTGTTAAATTATAGAGCCGTTATCTTTAACACCACTAGAGGGGGCCAACTGTCAAATCTAGATGAAAATAGGGGTAAAGCCCCTTAAAAAAAACCAAAGTAAGGTTGTCACTACCCCTCTTGGAGTTCAAAGTCCAATATGGTGAGTGTAGAGTCTTTTAGCCTATCTAGATATGCTTCTCAATAGCAGCTGCAGATTATGCTATGCAGTACTTCCTGCCCCTGCCTCTTAATCGGCTAGTTGACAAGTTTGCTCTACACTTACAGTCCCCCTGGTTTCCTGGGCACTGGGTCCGACCAAATCAGGTTAAATACCCCTACCTTGGGTTTGCTTCTTCAGCTTGTCTTGCTGAGATTCCTTGTTATACGTTTCTTATCTCCTTATCTTGTGTTTCAGCGGGTCCGTCTCTTTTTCCCTCTGACCCTGTTCTCTGCTTAGCACTTCTCCCAATTCCTTATTTTTACTTCCTTTGGCAGGCCCGCTAGCGAGAACCTTGGCAATTACTTAGATTTTGTATAGATGCCACTCTTGCACGTTTTTTCTCTATGGTTCTAGTTTCCCACTTCTGGTCCTTCCGGTCCGCGCTTTAGTCGCTCTGTGATTTCCTTTTCCGGCCTCGTGGGCTACTCTATAGTTGGTGCGTTTCGTTATTTATTCCCCAGAAGAGAGTAATCCGAGCTTTAGTTCTTTTCCCGCTTCCGCTTCATTCTGTGCTCCTTGGGGGAGACGCCGCCTCTTTTTTGTTTGTTTTGGGAGAAGGCAGTCCTAGTCAAAACAATATGGCATTCAAGGTCAGTAGAATTTTATTTTTATTTCTGCAGTTCCTGATCTTTCAACAACCTGGTTTTCTAATTTTGTAACTTCTCCGCGGTGTGTTCTTATTCCCTTATTTTATCAATTAGACGACAATCTTCAAATTCCCTGCTATCCGGGCCCCAAAGCACAATTCACATTCAATTCGTCCGATGTGGCCTGATAGTTAGCTAGCCTTTTAAATCTTAAAATGTTGTTACGGATAGAGGGTCTCTTAAAGAATTTTGGACCACTTCTTTTCCTGAGGATTAGCAGTTCACTTACCTCCTCTCTTTTGTCTTCATACCCTTGGAGCGAATGAGGCTGACAGCATGTGCTGGTTGACCCGCTAGCTGCTGTCTTTCGGACCCACTGGATCCCTGTCCTTGAGGGGCGAGGATCGCCTGGGGCTGTCGAAAGATCCTGCGGTTGTAGCATCTCCCCCCAGACTCAATCCGTGGGATGAGAGGGAGCTAATGCTCTACCAGGTCATTCCTTGCAGTTGACTACCTGAGAGCTCTCAGCAGATCCAGCCTGTCGCCATTAACTCCCCACCGGAACTAATTCTCACTAATTTTCTTACAATATCTTCCCACTCTCTTTACACCTCTTTAGCACAATCAGCTGCACTCCTTTTGCCTCTGAAACATTAGTCTTTCTGGACATTTTCTTGTAACTGGCTGTCCATTAAAACTGTATACAGACAGTCCCCAAGTTACAAAAAAGCTTAAGTTGAATTTATAAGTTGGAATAGGTACATTTTTAAGTGTAACTCCAACCCAACATATATATTAGCTTTAGATAGCATAGGGAAGGGTTAACACCCCTGTGGTGTTTGTTTTGCTGTCTGTTCCCTGTTCAGGAGATTTCACCTCCCCTTCTGTCCCTGTGATAATTTGATTATGAAAAAAATGGCTTGTTGTGGAAACAAGGATTGGTGTTATAGCTTCAGCGGAGACACCTTTTCCCTATAAGAACCCTTCCAAGAGTAAATTTCCCTTCCTGGGGGTAGATTTCTCTCACTTCTTGTTGTCTTACCCCTGTTTTTAACTATGAGTCATTTGTAAGTCGGATGTTTGTAACTCGGGGAATGGCTGTAGTTTAAATTGTACCATGACATTTTTACACTACAGCCTGAAACATTGATCATTCACTCTATATACAAACTTCTCTATTTTGGAAGTTCGTGGTTGTCATTAACAAACTGAAACTGTACATTGGTGAGATATGAGGATCCACATGGCTTCATTTAGACATAAGCTGCTGTCTTTAAAATATGAGGACAGTCATCTTCCTTTAATATGAGCATGCACTAAATTTCTGTAGTACAGCTTCTCTGAGCTGATGCCCTCCAGAAGTATTGAACTCCAGATATGTAATATGAGTTGTAGTCCTGCCATGTACACTGGAATTGAAGGGAGGGGTCTTTAAAGAGCCATGAATTTAAGTGGCTTTAAAAGAGCTACTTTAGGAGTATCCTCCAAAAGTCGAATGGACATCGGTAATCTCCATCCTGCTTCAAACAGTTCTACCAACTATAATAATCTTTTGAAAGGAAGCAAGAAAGGTTTTTGGTAGTAAAATATATTTATTTATTATAATGCACGGTAGTCTTAACCTGACATGTAAAATATTATAGTGCAGTGCTTCTTAAAGTGGGTGATATTGCCCCCTGGGGGGCGTGGGAGTGATCAAGGTAGGCAGTAGCAACCTGGGGATGCAATTGGCAAGTATTGAATAAAAATAAGGGGCAATGGAAGCATAAAGAAAAGAAAAATTTTAAAAAAACTTTTGTACATGTTCTATCCATTGTGTAACATAGAATTAAAACAATATCAATTACTTTATTTTTCAAATAAACATACAAAATGCAAGTTATAACCAATCAGTGGTCAAATCTTCTGACAAGTGGAAGGCCAACAGCTTTGCTGACCATAAAGAAGCTCAACAGATAACACTGAAAAACAGGTATTTCATTTCCTTTACAATTTTTTGTGTACTAAATAGATTTTTTGATGCTGATCACATAAATAACTTCAAAATTGTCACATTGTATAAGGTTTTTGAGAAATGGCCAATAATGTTTTACAATTCTTGCAAAATTTTGAAACTTTTTTTGTTCAACAGAAACTTGCATGATTTTTTCTATTGCTCATATCTTTGACAGCAATAACCAACATTATGTAACATGTAACAGAGACTCAATCTGTTAAAATGCCACAAGAATATATTTCTGATCATGTAGAAACTTGCTTGGACATACCAGAGGATGAGAAGGTAGGTGATGATGGCAATCAGATGCACATGGAAGCTGATGCTGATCCTGACTTTGCGCCATCAACATCCAGTGATTGTCATTTAATATCTCAGGCAGAGTTGAACAATCTGGTCAGAGATTTGGGTTTATTGATGAGTCAAGCAGAGCTTCTTGGATCAAGCTTTAAGGATATAATTTTTTTTTTCATCCCGTATGGAAATCCTAAAATTTCTCTACCGTGATGAAGTTTTGACAAAATATTTTAGCCAAGCTGACTTTCTGACTTTTTGCTGTGACATCAAAAATATTGTTTTATGCTCCCAGGTGCAACCATGATCCAACAGAATGGTGATTAATCATAGAATAATAGAGTTCAAAGAGACCTCATGAGCCATCTAATCCAACCCTCTGCCATGCAGGAGACTATTTGAAGATTATTTTTCTGCACAACGGCAATATATACTCTTCTATACCAATCAGATGAGAACATGCAACTTCTGCTGAACTACCTTCAATGTTCAAAGCACAAATGGAATTTGTGTGGTTATCTTAAGGTAGTTGCAATTCTACTGGGTCTGCAGCTTGGTTACACAAAGGATTGTTGTTTCCTTTGTGGGTGGGACAATCGAGCAAGAGACTTGCATTATATGAGAATAAAACTGACATCCCTGTAATAAATTGGTTCCATGGCAGAAGAATGTCATACATGACCCATTGGTTGATCCAAAGAAGATATTTCTTCCACCTTTACACATCAAACTCAGGCTAATGAAAAACTTCATTAAGGCAATGAACAAGCAAAGTGAAGCCTTAATTTATTTGTGCCAGATGTTTCCATGCATAACTAATGCAAAGATAAAAGGAAGTGTGTTAATTGGCCCACAGATCTAAGATGTGATGAAGAATAGCCACTGTGATGGGGTGCAGAACATGTTGCATTGACAGCCTTCAAGAATGTTGTTTGTAACTTTTTAGGCAACTATAAAGCACCAGATTATGTTCAACAGGTTGAAAGTTTGCTTCAGACATACAGATCAATGAAGTGCAACATGTCACTGAAGATACATTTTCTTAATTCTTACTTGGACTTCTTTCCAGACAACCTGGGTACTGTGAATGACTAACATGATGAAAGGTTTCATCAGGACATTTCCAAGATGAAGAAATGGTAACAGGGAAAGTGGAATCTGTCTATGTTGGGTGACCATTGTTGAACTTTCATCTGCAAAGCATCAAACAGTAGCTGAAGGGTTAGAAGGCACGATCATCAAGTTTGCAGACGACACCAAACTGGGAGGGATAGCTAACACTCCAGAGGACAGGAGCATAATTCAAAACAATCTTAACAGACTAGAGAGATGGGCTGAAACTAACAAAATGAAGTTCAACAGGGACAAGTGCAAGATACTTCACTTCGGCAGAAAAAATGGAATGCAAAGCTACAGAATGGGAGACGACTGGCTCGACAGCAGTTCTTGTGAAAAAGATTTTGGAGTCCTCGTGGACAACAAGTTAAACATGAGCCTACAATGTAATGCGGCTGCTAAAAAAGCCAACGGGATTCTGGCCTGCAGAAATAGGGGTATAGCATCTAGATCTAGGGAAGTCATGCTACCCCTCTATTCTGCCTTGGTCAGACCACACCTGGAATACTGTGTCAAATTCTGGGCACCGCAATTGAAGGGAGATGTTGAGAAGCTGGAAAGCATCCAGAGGAGGGCAACTAAAATGATCAAGGGTCTGGAGAACAAGCCCTATGAGGAGCGGCTTAAAGAACTAGGCATGTTTAGCCTGCAGAAGAGAAGGCTGAGAGGAGACATGATAGCCATGTACAAATACATGAAGGGAAGTCATAGGGAGGAGGGAGCAAGCTTGTTTTCTGCTGCCCTGCAGACTAGGATGCGAAACAATGGCTTCAAACTACAGGAAAGGAGATTCCAGGTGAACATCAGGAAGAACTTCCTCACTGTGAGAGCTGTTTGGCAGTGGAACTCTCTCCCCCGGACTGTGGTGGAAGCTCCTTCTTTGGAGGCTTTTAAGCAGAGGCTGGATAGCCATCTGTCGGGGGTGCTTTGAATGTGATTTCCTGCTTCTTGGCAGGGGGCTGGATTGGATGGCCCATGAAGTCTCTTCCAACTTTATGATTCTATGATTCCAGGAGGATTCTATGATTAATCGTTGGAGGCAGGTGTGGATGATGTGATTAATTACAACATCCACACCTGCCTTCAACAGACAAAAGTTCTTTCTCCCACCCTGGACCTTACACAGATATATAAACCTCCCTTGCATAGTTTCCAACAGACCTCACAACTTCTGAGGATGCCTGCCACAGATGTGGGTAAACCGTCAGGAGAGAAAGCTTTTGGAATATGGCCATACAGCCTGGAAGGCTCACAGCAACCCAGTGATTCTGGCCATGAAAGCCTTTGACAATACATCAAACAGTGATTACAAATGAAACTTTGTGGCAAAACATTTTTAGTTTTGTTTCCTGATGAAACCATTATTGTCATAGTGTATGCCGCTATAGACATATAGCAATTCTTAGGATGTATTGCCCTTATTTTTGGCAAATTGTACATGATAGATGTAATAAATACAAAGTTGTGTTCAGCATGTTAAAATCTACTTGGTTTACCCAAAATTGTGGAGAAAACAAGTAATTCCCCCCCCCCAAAAAAAAACAACTGTTGACCAGTGTAATTTAAGAGTGAGAGTACCTCATTGAATAGATCCGATAGAGTTCTACAATCTGATAGGCAAAAGAAAATTAAAAAACCATTAAAAAGTTGGCCAAAATGCTATCTACAATGGAAAAAAACATAAGAGGGGACATTAGAATACGTAAATAAATTAAAACAAGTACATGTGGAAATTAACTCTACAAAGAAAACTACTAATCAAGCATAAGGGAAAGCTGTCACAAAGAAAGAAAAAATAAAGCAGCTCTCTAAGCAGTTGGCACAGCAGAGTGACCAGCAAAGATGGAGGACTCTAAAATTATCTGGAATTTCAGAGGATGTTCTCCCTAAAGACATGGAGAACATTCTGGTGGGTTGGTTAAAAGAAAATAATATGGGGGCCTGGGAGGAGGATTTTGAAAGCATTCACAGGTTATTTAAACTTAGAAGTCCATCTGGTTCTCCCAGGGAAATAATAATAGCCTTCACCCAAGAGAAGAAAAGAGACTAGGTTTATAGATATTTGAGACAAAAAAGAGATTTACAATTCATAGGTTGGGGAATCATCCTAAGAGAGGATTTCTGCCCAGAGACTTTACAGGAAAGAATCCATATGAAGCCATTTGCTCAAAGACTATTTAATCAAGGGATTAAATTTACATGGGGTTATCAAGTGACAATCATGGTTTTCAGAGAGGAAAAATGCTATAAAGCCAGAGACCCAGCAGAATCGGAAAAAATGCTGACAGAACTAGGAGTGACTTCAGATCTGCTAGCAGAAATTTACAGAAAAGCCTAGGAAAAAAAAGCCTGAGCTCTGGAGAGGGAACTCTGTAATGAAAAAAAGTTTAAATTTGGACAATTCAGGGGAAAGTATAAATCCCTAAAAATAAAGTAAAAGGGTGATTATAGAGATTGGCTATAGCCATAAATAATTTGTTTTTTAAAAAACTATTTTAAGGGAGGGGAAAGAGTTGGGAACACAGACTCCAAATGAAAGGGAAGAGACAGGGAGTAAAATTACTCCCTTTTTCAAGGCCTCTATCTCACCAGGGGAGGGGGGAGGGAATAACCACAATTAAAAGAAAAATACATGAGAACAAAATAAAAATGACTTTTTAAGAAAAGGTAATGGATTTAAATTAATGTTTCTAAATGTTAATGGATAGGCTTTGAATGTTAAAAATATATAGATTAGTGGATCTAGACAAAAAATGAGGGGGGCGAATATACTGTGTATCCAAGAAAAGCATAAAGCAAAAAAAGACAATGAAAACATTTTTAAATTCTCTGGTATGGGTAACAAGAGCAGAAGCTAGAGGAACAAATAAGGGCACGAGAGATTTTGAACTTTTCCAACTAAGAAATCACAACCTACCTCTTCTTGCAGAACAGTGGTGAAGAGGCACAACCATATGGCCAGCATCAAGAGACTCCATGCCAAGGAAGGAGCAAAAAGAAAAGGAAGATCCTGATCTGAACAAATTAATTGCTCTGGAGTCTGAGGGAATTGTGTGCCATCCTGATGTTATTGAAACTTGGGACCAGTGGACAGGCACCTCCACCAATCAGCGGAGCAGCAAAAGTAAATTATTTGAATTGCTGCCAAGTCTCTATAAAATGTCTCTGTATGTATCCATTGTCTTATGTCTGGCTTGAGAGTCCTTTCTCTCCTACATCCACTTTTGGCTGAAGTGAATAAACCTCTGATCCTTGCCTTCAAACCTGCCCGTGTCTGATTTCATCCTTCGGAACCTAGGCATGCAGGACCCTGAACCCGCAGTTCTGTGGAGCTGAAATCACATATCAAATGTCAAGATTAATTGGGAAATGTTCTGTCTTCCTGTTGCCAGAATACTATTAACAAGTTGCTGAAGCCAGTCAAGAATACAAAACTACTCATTTTATCTGATTCATGTGGGCACCAACATGACACCTTTAAGCAAATCACCCCAATTCTCACCAGGTAGGATGCAAAGCAATTGGTCCTTCAGGCAGGAGTGACCATAAATAGCTTATATATACAGTATGTGTGTGTGTGTGTGTGTGTGTGTGTGTGTGTATAATGCTTTTTAAGGAGGTCCCAACAAAGATTGCTGTTGAAAGATATATCTCTCTGTTTTATTTATTTATTTATTTATTGCAATAGTTTGGATAGGCCCTACACTAACTGTGGTCTAAAGAAGCAAACTAAAATCATAAGAACAAAATAAACAAAACAAAACAATTTTTTCCTATAGAATGTAAACTGTTGATTTTTTAATATTCCTCTACCCCACACCAAGAAAAAGAGAGAAAACACTTTCATCTTTGAGAATTCCTGGAGAACAGGAGAAGTTCCACCAGACTGGAAAAAGGCAAACCTACTCTTTAATGATGAGGTCAAAGGATGGGAGAGGAAGCCCAGTTCAACCTGCTAAGATAGGCCTGCACAAAATATGGCCAGCAGGCAGCATGGTGCTGTTGGGATCTAGTTGTGGTGAACTTTTAAAAGGGCAAACCCCAGAACCTCTAGGGTCTTTTCCAATAAGACAACGAGAGTCGAGGAGATGAATATACAACAGATTTATTTGCAAACTTGTCCATTGGATCAGCTGAGGAAAGTGCCACACTGAGATCACAGCTCAGGGAGATTTTATAGTAAAAGAGTTTCAAGTATGCATACACACACAATTTCCTTTCACATTCCTCTTTTCCATTGCTCATGTCCTGGTGCCTTCTTATCAACTATTTACTAGGCATGGGCAAAATATCGAAATGATTCTTATATCAGATTAAAATCGGATTGTTCCCGCTTTTTGATCCGTTATCCGACTCGTGGTATCACGGCCCATCAAGATTCTTAATTTGAGGCATTGTAGCCCTACTCTTGTTATGTTTCTTAAATTTTTTCATAATTTTTGCCCTCAAATAATTTTTTAAAATATTTAAAAAAATTTTTTTAATGCAACCGAACTTGTTTGGGAGCGCAGCACAGCCAAACATGGCCTCAGCTCTCAGACCAATCACAGGACTCCAAGGTGGACACAAGAGTGGGGGCTAGTCCTCTGCATGCCCACGCATTTTTCTTCTATAAAAATCCTGGTTTGGGCTGCCTCGTGGGATTCGGATCGGTGGGAGCGCGCGAGAGGGTGGGTGGATGGATGGATGCTGTCTGGGCTACTATTTGCTCTATCTGGCTGGCTGGCAGTGAAGGGAAGCAGAAAGAAGGGACTGAAAAGC
Organism: Anolis carolinensis; assembly: GCF_035594765.1. Taxonomy (NCBI): domain Eukaryota; kingdom Metazoa; phylum Chordata; class Lepidosauria; order Squamata; family Anolidae; genus Anolis; species Anolis carolinensis. The sequence goes on from NC_085842.1 coordinate 186,447,410, forward strand.
CAGCCAAAGGGAGAAGTGGCTTCAGGGGTCCGTGAGGTTTCTATTTCTTAAGAAGAAGCTAGGACTCCGTGTTGGGGTGTCTGGCTGGCTGGCTGGCTGGCTGGCCGTGTTTATTTTGCATTTTGTCCCTGCTGAAAGGAAACGGGGAGAAACGGGAAGAAGGAAGAAGCAGGTCTGGGGGTTAGGTGATTTTTTGCCAGAAAGGGCACCTGTGGCTGGCTGGCTGTAGTGCTTGCTGCTGGCAGCTGGCTTTGAAAAGGGATTTTGAAAAGGCTTTTGAAAAGGGATTCTTGGAGGGGTCTTCCTTTAAAAAAAGAAATAAAAATATCTATTTCTCAGAACTACATGCAGCTTTGTGAGGTTCCCTTTTGTGCCTCTCCGATTGGCTTCTGGCTGGCCAGTGGCACTGGCCACTTTTAAGTGCATATTGAAAGAATGTTTTTGTTTTATTTACAATAATTTTCTAAATTTAATTTAATTTATTTTTGTGATCTCCATTCCCCTTTGTGCTCAGCCACCATTGATGCCTTGCCTTTTTCCCTGATTTTCCATTTGGCAAGGCAGTAGGCTAGCAATCCTGAGCACCCATTGCAAGAAGTGTTAATTTATAGTTGTTGTTATCCTTTCAAAATTTAAAAAGAAATATATATTTCTCCTTGTTAAACAGAGTTTAGCTCGCACAATGCACGAGGGCACAAGCTCCGCACTACAACTCCACACACACAATCACTGAGGTGGTATAACCTCCTCCCTCAATTGTTGCTGGTGCAATCAACAGTGCTGTTATATCTTTCTTCCTTCGTGCCCGCTGGCAAGAGCCAACGTCATAGCTCTGACACTGTTTGTGGACCATCTTTCCAGTTTGAGCCTGCCACCACATCAAATCTCCACCTAGCCGCTCCCTATGGCTGCCACCACATCAACAATTACTGTGGTCCTATAGCTCTCTTCCTCCTCAATGTTTGCAGTTGTAAGCTGGCGTGATAGCTTTCCCACTGTTAGTGGCCCATCGCTCCTGTAGGCTGCCTCCTCCACGTCCATTCCTAGCCTGGCCGTTCCCTGCTTATAGAACCATGTGACGGAGCTCTGCCTCCTATAGCCGGTTGTTGTTGTGAACCAACGACTCTGTTTGGTCTCTGTTCGTGGTGGTCCTCTTTGCGTGTCCACACAGTCACGCGTTGGCACTGTTTCAGCTACCCGTGAGGCCATCCCGTCCTTTGGCTCCAAACACCACATCAAATCTCCACCTGACTGTTCTCTGCTGCTGGCACCTCATCCAAAATTGACGGTGCTGCTATATCTTTCTCTCTCTCTATCTGCTGATAACAATTTCTCTGTTGCAATGAAACGTACCGGGGTATGCAGCTCGGCCCATACAAGTTCTGGCCGAGCCACAGCCAGTGGCCGAAGAATGAGGGGTGGCAAGAACCTAAGGGGGACGCTTACAGGCAGTCCACAGCAAAGTGAAATTGTGCAAGATTGTGGTCCCGGTGACTTGACTGCGGAATTTTTGCCCCTCCAAAATCAATCCCAGTCGACCGTAACAGAGGACGCCACAGATGTATCAGAACTTGGTTGTGTTGTCCTTGCGCAAGAAGTAATGGTTAAGCAAGAAATTGATAGGCTCCCCCTAACTCTTTCATCGTCAGATGATGGGGAGGAAGAAGACCATTCCAGTCAAGTTCTTCCCCAGGAGGCCGTGCCATTGCTAACAACTCCTACCTCCCCCGGCCCCGCAACCATCCTACAAAGGTCACCGGGTACGCCACTGTTGGGAAGGCTGAAGTCTTTTCTCTGGGACCATTTCTCTGTCCATCCCCAATGTGCTTCTTTGGCAGTGTGCAGGCACTGCCAAACACACATTAGCAGAGGTAAAGACTTGAGCCATTTGTCCACCACTGGGTTAAGGGTCCACATCCATCTATTCTGTTGGGGGGAGAACCCCTTAGCCCCGCCAGCAGTAGCCTCAGCACTCCCACATCTCCGTTTGGGCAAGGTAGGAGACAGACTCAAGCAACCTTAGATGATTGGGGCCATTCCGCTGGCAGGAAGAGAACGGGGGAAATGCCAACCACCTTTGAGCAGATCACTCAGCGAGTGGGAGAGATGCTTGCTCTCAACCACCATCCCTTCAAAATGGTGGAGCAAGAAGGCTTTGTTCGCTTGATGAAACTGCTGTGTCCACAATACAAAATCCCCTCGTGACACACCTTTTCCAGAAGCGTGATACTCGGGCTGTATGAAGCCTGCAAGGTATGCGTTGAACAGATGTTGCGGAGCACCCTTGGAGGGCACATCCATTACACTTCTGACATTTGGTCCAGCATTGGGGGAGGCCATTCCTACCTCTCTCTGATGGCGCATTGGTGGGAGAAAGACAAAAGCATGGAGACAGGCCATTGCTGGGCCCTCCTCGCCATGGAGGCTGTAGATAAGGACCACAAGGGGGAAACTATTTGCCAGAACCTTGAAAACATGATGGTGGCGTGGATGCGTCGGCATCCAGAGGCCATGAGGATGTGGTTCATTATTAGAGCAGTGGAAAGCACCGGATTCACCAACATAACATGTATGGCACACTTGCTCCACAACACCATCAAGGATGCTTTCAAGAGCACTGAGGATCAGCACGCCTCCAACACAGGCGCACACATCGGTCTGCTTATTGAACGTTGCTGGAAGATCGCCGGATTTTTCCATCAGAGCATGAAGGTGGGCCAAGAGCTGTGTGACAGGCAGAACTTGGAAGGGCTACCACAGCACAATCTGATACGTACCCACCAGGTGGAACTCCACCTACAAGATGCTTGCATGAATGGTGGAGCAGCAGAAGGCGGTCCACGGCATCTCCCTTACCTTGGTTGCACCCATTAGCAAGCTGATGCCGAGCAAACAAGAGTGGGACACCATCTCCCAGCTGGTAGACATTCTGAGACTGTTTAAAGAAGCAACAGAGACCCTTTCTACAAAAGGGGCCCTTCTCAGCCAGGGAGTTCCTCTGGTCTTGGCCCTTAAGAGGCACCTCGATATGCTGGGAGGCGGACGAACACTCGACTCCCTGGCTGGCACTCTAACACCACAGGTCCAGGAGGTCATGAGAAAGCTGACCCTAGCCGTCCGTAAATGGCTAGAGCCGCTACTAAGCAGCCAGGTCCACATGCTGGCAACCATGTGTGATCCGAGGTTAAAGGACACTGTCTGCTCCAAAGACTATCAGGAATGGAAGGCACGTCTCGTTAAACTTGTGCGAGAAGAGAAGAACGTCGCTGGGGGGGGGGGGGGTGGACAGCGCACGTTGCCCCCGAGCCACAGATGCCCGCCACCCCTAGCAGTAGCGCCAGTGCCGAGTCCGACAACCCGGAAGTGCTGCGCGATAGGTTGCCGACGTCAAGACAGCAGCTTCGGCAGCAGCATGGGCCGCAGCAGCGATGTGGGGACAATTTATTTGGACAGATGGTTGCCATACTGGCACAATCGGGGACGTCTCAGTCGGCAAAGGTACGGAAGCTGGATTCTGCCAAGTGTTCGGTCAACCGTTACTTCGAGGAACCGCTGGAGAATATATCCTGCGATCCGTTGGCCTACTGGTCTTCCCGGGAACACATGTGGCCGGATCTTGCCAATGTCGCTCGCAAATTCCTCAGCTGCGCTCCCACCAGTGTGCAGAGAGAGAGGGTCTTCAGCATTGCCAGAGATGTTGTGACCCCTCACCGCAGCTTGCTGGATCCCCTTTCTGTAGAAAAATTGGTCTTCCTCAAGGCCAACCTCCCTGTTTTGAAATTTCTGGAAATTCCTTTGAAGTGCGGCACCCTTTCCTAAGCCCATAGGGTTTATCTTGCAAACACCATGTTTTCCTTTACAGCGTTTCTGGTTGACCTATTTCGGGACGTTGTTTTCACAAATTATCACAGATGGGCACAATAATCCCCTCTCTCCTTGTGTCCTTCTAGGGGGATCCCCTTTCTCCAATGACAGCATTTTTTGTGAAAAACAAACATAACCTGTTGTAGAATGTATGCTTAATTATATGAGCATAGTACAGTTACAATACCTTTAGAAAAGAAATGTTTGGAAAGACAACAATTAATGCTTTTACAATACTTTAACAAGATGCTATGTTTTCCTAATTTAAAAAGTTTGAACTTCATAATTCCACCACTTGTGTCAGTCTGGTGTTGATGCCTTGTCTGGGATGGTATGAGGGTCACATCTTTTGCTCCTGTGTTAACAGTGGTATGAGAGCTATCTGAGTACTGTAGAGAAGCAATAGATTTCTAAAATGCCCAGGGATATATGATGGCGTTCTACTTTTTGAAGTAATTGACAAAAAGCTGTTCTGAGCACAGGAATACAGACAGCATAATACCACGGCACCCTATCCCCATCCAAATATGTTGCACAAAGCTCTTCTTTAGACTAATGAAGGGATAGGAGGCTTATCATGACCTGGGTTGCGTCCAAAGAGTTGCAGGAGAAGGAACCAGAGCGGTTCTACTTCAAAGCTTCTCAATTGGTCTTCATTTAGCTGGATTTAGCTGTTATTGGCAGATAACAGGCTTATCTCTGCACAAAGGACAGCTACTAGTGCGCCGGAGTGCATGCATTATAACTCCGCTATCATCTTGTAAAGTACACAAAACTACCTCTTCTTCCCTCAACCGGGGCGCGGAAACTACTCACTTGATAAAGTCCAATACTCGTTCTGTTACTGTCGGAGCATTGCTCTCCTTCAGCTAATTACTTGGTTTTCTCCAACCTTTTCTGTTCACATTGTCCCTGTGTACGGAACGAAGCTTCGTATTGAGATCTGAGTCCTTCATTCTGCCCGCCTATCATGTAGCAGAAATGGCATTGCAATTGAGTGCATTTTGTTTTTTCTTTAGAAATGGGTTACACTTTGGCTTTTTCCACGTATTGCCTGCTGGGGTGGTCTGGGGTTAGAAAGAAATAGTCTAGCACATAGTATCAGCGATTCCTAGGGAGGTGCACAACTGAATTTACAAAGAGATGCTGGTAGTCCTCAATTCCACCTTCTGGCCAGAAGTCGGATAACCCGCCCTGCTAAGCATTTACAAGGAAGGCATTCCAGGGGCCTGTTCAATGGTGGGTTATTAGCCCGTCTGGAGGTGGGGCCTTTGTGGCTGCAAGAAAGATGGTGGAATGGGAACCCTCCAAGTGCATTCAAGTTTTTCATCATCGGGTTCCGGAAGTGCTTCTTGCTGGTCTGTTGATAGAATTCAGCTGACCTCTGTAAAACTTATTAGCCCGGGACAAGTCACGTCTGGGGGTGGGGCCTTCGTGGCTGCAAGAAAGATTGTGGAATGGGAACCCTCCAAGTGCATTCCATTTTTTTATCATTGGGTTCCAGAAGTGCTTCTTGCTGGTCTGTTGAGAAAATTTGGCTGACCTCTGTAAAACTTATTAGCTCGGTACAACTCGCGGCTGGGGGTGGGGTCTTTGCGGCTACTCGGCCACAGGGGCTGTGGCCAAGGCGGGCCATCGTTGACCAGAAGGGAGTGGGCCTTTATGGCTGCAAGAGACACAGTGGAATGGGACACTCCCAGGGGATCTTCTCCAGTTATTAAGCAGCTGATGTAAGGGAGCCGCCCGACCACCCTGTGGGCTGGCAGGTGGCTTCTGCTCGGTCACAGGGGCTGAGGCTGAGGCCGGCCATCGTTGCCTGGCAGGGAGTGGGCCTTTATGGCTGCAAGAGACAAGGTGGAATGGGACACTCCCAGGGGATCTTCTCCAGTTATTAAGCAGCTGATGTAAGGGAGCCACCCAACCACCCTGTAGGCTGGCAGGTGGCTTCTGCTCGGCCGCAGGGGCTGTGGCCGAGGCTGGCCATCGTTGCCCGGCAGGGAGTGGGCCTTTATGGCTGCAAGAGACATGGTGGAATGGGACACTCCCAGTGGATTTTCGCCAATTTTTTGGCATCTGATGAGGGGAGCCCACCCGACCACCCTGCGGGCTGGCAGGTAGCTTCTGCTCGGCCGCAGGGGCTGTGGCCGAGGCCGGCCATCATTGCCCGGCAGGGAGTGGGCCTTTATGGCTGCAAGAGACACGGTGGATTGGGACACTCCCAGGGGATTTTCTACAATTTTTAAGAGAGTACGGAGGCCCCTTCTTTGGAGGCTTTAAAGCAGAGGCTGGATGACCATCTGTTGGGGGTGCTTTTAATGCGATTTCCTGCTTCTTGGCAGAAAGGGGCAGAGGAATGGGTGCTGGCCAATGGTGGCTGACTCCCCAAAGGAGTGGGACATGAGCCCCCCATTTCTCTTGCAGCAGTAATGTCCCCGCCTTGCTGCTTGGAGAAAGGGCCGGTGGTGGGTGCCGGCCAATGGTGGCCGGCACCCAGAGGCGGTCCAACCGTCAGGCAATATAGACATTTGCCTGGGGCACCGCCCTCCTGGGGGCGCCCTCGAGCCGCCCGGGAGGACGGCACCACCTCCCGCCACCTTCCCCTTTGGCCCGGGGCTTCCCGCCGCGGCATCGACGTTCCCTCAGCAAGAGAAGGCCCAGGCAGGCCGCAGCGCCAAGGCCAGCCAGGCGGGGGCGGGGCCAGGCTGGCTGGGCCCTCCCACCATGGACCGCGTGGCCTGGCTAGCCTTCTGCCCGCGCGACTAGGCCCAGGGCTTCCTGCTGCGGTGTGGGACTTCCCTAGGCGAGGAAAGGCCCAGGCAGGCTGCAGCGTCAAGGCTAGCCAAGCGGGGGGCGGGGCCAGCCCGCACGGGAGGCGGGGCTATACTGGGCAGGAGGCGGGGCTATGCTGGGCGGGAGGCGGGGCTACGCTAGGCGGGAGGTGGGGCCAGGCTGGCTGGGCCCTCCCACCGCAGACCATGTGGCCTGGCCCTGCCCCCGCATGCAGTGACATCTGTTGTGGGGCATGCTGCTGTGTTGTTGCTTGTCCTCCTCCTTACTAGCTATATATTTTCCTGAAGAGTAATATTCCCTAAAAAAGAAAGGAAGACACTTCACAGCTCTGTGGATGCACTAAGCTTTTGGTATGAATTTTCCCTTTTAATTGATACTGGGAGCTGTTGTTCGGTGCCTTCAAGTCATTTCTGACTTCTGGCAATCCTGAGGCAAGCCTGTCCCTAATTTTTGGGGTGTGGTGGGTGGACAAGATTGTTTCCAAAACTCTGCCTTATTCTGAGGCTGAGAGAGTGTGACTTGCCTTCAGAGTCACCCAGCAGGTTGTATGGCCAAACACTGGTCCCCAGAGTCATACAATGCATAAAGCATTATGCCACACAAACCATTATACCAATTATCTTTAACTGTGTTGTCCAGGGACCAGGGAGGGGGAAAGAACTCTTGTCTGTTTAAGGTGCAATTGGCCACCTTGATTAGCATTGAATGGGCTTGCAGCTTTAAAGCCTGGCTGTTTCCTGCCTGGGGAATCCTTTGTTAACAAAGGATTCCTCCAGGCAGCTACCAGCCAGGCCTTGAAACTGCTGGCCATAAGCTAATCAAGGTGGCAAACTGCAACATTCACAGTACCTCAAGCAGACAAGGTTTCGTTCTCCCACCCTGGATATTCCACAGATAAATAAACCTCACTTTCCCCCCATCTACACTGTCATATAATCCAGTTTCAAAATGCAGGCTAACATCATTTATTTATTTTATTTATTTATTTTTCAAACTTATATGCCGCCACTCCCCTAGGGCTCGGGGCAGCTTACAAGAGCCGGCTAAAATCAACAATTTAAAAACATCTTAAAACATCTTTTAAAACATCTTTAAAAAACATCTTAAAACATCCTAAAAGCACCTTTTAAACATCTAACAGAACTCAAACGCCTGCCTAACTAGGTTAATGAGTCTATACTGTTGTATAATCCAGACCAATGCAGTTAATCTACATTCTGAAACTGGATTACGTGGCAGTGTAGATGGGGCTTTAGACAAAAGAGGAGAACACTTAAAGGACTGAGAAAACTGAATATGGGATATACAACAATATCACATTCCTGTGAATAGAATACAGTGTTCCCTCACTTGATTAGCTTCTGATAGCCTGTTGCTGCTTCAAAGCCTGGCTGATTCCTGCCTGGGGAATCCTTTGTTGGGAGGTGTTAACAAAGGATTCCTCCAGGCAGCTACCAGCCAGGCCTTGAAACTGCTGGCCATAAGCTAATCAAGGTGGCAAACTGCAACATTCACAGTACCTCAAACAGACAAGGTTTCGTTCTCCCACCCTGGATATTCCACAGATAAATAAACCTCACTTTCCCCCCATCTACACTGTCATATAATCCAGTTTCAAAATGCAGGCTAACTTCATTGAACTAGGTTAATGAGTCTATACTGTTGTATAATCCAGACCAATGCAGTTAATCTACATTCTGAAACTGGATTATATGGCAGTGTAGATGGGGCTTTAGACAAAAGAGGAGAACACTTAAAGGACTGAGAAAACTGAATATGGGATATCCAACAATATCACATTCCTGTGAATAGAATACAGTGTTCCCTCACTTGATTAGCTTCTGATAGCCTGTTGCTGCTTCAAAGCCTGGCTGATTCCTGCCTGGGGAATCCTTTGTTGGGAGGTGTTAACAAAGGATTCCTCCAGGCAGCTACCAGCCAGGCCTTGAAACTGCTGGCCATAAGCTAATCAAGGTGGCAAACTGCAACATTCACAGTACCTCAAGCAGACAAGGCTTCTTTCTCCCACCCTGGACATTCAACAGATAAATAAACCTCATTTACTGATTGATTCTTGTCTTGAACCCCCCTCTTTTTGAATCTAGCTCTTTGTTTATTGTTTTGATTTTAGAGTTTTTCAAATACTGACTTCCAGATTTTGTTCATTTTCACCATGGTTTCCTCCTTTCTGTTGAAATTGTCCACATGCTTGTGGATTTCAAGAGAAACCAAGAGAAGGCATGCTCTATGGAGGTATTAGAGAGAGTAGGAAGAGACCCAGAAAGGCCATTTAGTCCAACCCCCTCCTGCTTCCATGCAGGAAAAGGCACAATAAAAGCCACAGCAAGTGGCAACCCAGTAGTTTTCCATGTATCCCTCTACACTACCTTATTTAGATTTGAAAGAAATACAGTAGAGTCTCACTTATCCAACATAAACGGGCCGGCAGAATGTTGGATAAGCGAATATGTTGGATAATAAGGAGGCATTAAGGAAAAGCCTATTAAATATCAAATTAGGTTATGATTTTACAAATGAAGCACCAAAACATCATGTCAGACAACAAATTTGGCAGAAAAAGTAGTTCAATACGCAGTAATGCTATGTAATAATTACTGTATTTATGAATTTAGCACCAAAATATCACGATATATTGAAAACATCGACTACAAAAATGCGTTGGATAATCCAGAATGTTGGATAAGCGAGTGTTGGATAAGTGAGACTCTACTGTATCTAGAAGCAGAATGATACTACGTATTGCTATATTCATTTCCCTCCAAATGGTGCACAATAGAGTTCAACTAAGGCCCCATCTACACTGTCATATAATCCAGTTTAAAAATGTGGGTTAACTTCATTGAACTAGATTAATGAGCCTATACTGTCGTATAATCCAGATCAATGCAGTTAATCTGCATTCTGAAACTGGATTATGTTGCAGTGTAGATGGACCTTTAGACAAAAGAGGAGAACACTTAAAGGAATGAGAAAACTGAATATGGGATATACAACAATGTCACATTGCTGTGAATAGAATACAGTGTTCCCTCACTTGATTAGCTTTTGATAGCCTGTTGCTGCTTCAAAGCCTGGCTGATTCCTGCCTAAAGGAACCCTTTGTTGGGAGGTGTTAACTGGCCCTGATTGATTCATGACTGGATTTCCCCTGTTTTCAGAGTGCTGTTCTTTCTTTAATGGCCTAGTTTTAATAGTATTTTTTTTTAAAAAAGCCAGATTTTGCTCAGGAAATGTCAAGCAGTAAAAAGCCATCGGGAGCATTTCATCGTAAAAGGAGGTTGCAGCATTGCAAAGAAGATGTGAATCAAGCAAAAGCATTGCAAAGGTTTTTAACAACTTCACCGTCACCATCGTGTGAGACAGGAAACCTAGAGACAACTGAATTGACTGAATCTGTTCATGACGATGATGGCAAGATACCAATATCTGAGCCTCTACCTGGACAATCAACAAGTCAAGACCCTCTTACAGTGAACTTCAGCAGCACCGCTAGCACTTTCAATTATTGGTTGTGACATAACTGGGTCCGACACTGAAGATGTGGATGATGATTTATTAAGACATGCAGTCCTGCCATCTAGTAGTCAGAAAACAATTGAAACTGTAAGTAGATTCAATTTTAACTTATTAGTACATATTTTAGGAAAATATAATTGGCCTAGGCCTGTCTAATTCGTTTAGCTCTTGTTGAGAAGAAGGAGGAATAAAGGTGGAGGATGAAAAGGGCACTTTTCCAGAAGTATTTATTATAAAGTATCTCAGAGCTATTTTCAGGTAAATTTTAGTAAAATATTGATTCTGTTAAGAACTGCAGCCATAATTTTATAAAACAATTTGCGTTTACCATGGTTTACATTTATAATTAATATGCAAAATCTGCCTTTCCGATTGGCCACTGCCAAAAGGTTTATTTTATTTCCATTTTTTATTAAAGATTTCATAACAAGCTATTATTGGTATTGATCTGGCATTGCGTTAAATCTTTGAAAAACTTTAAGAATTTAACAAACATCACTTTTTTTCAGGAACAAAGCAGAGACCCATTATTATGGATTTCAAATGATTGTGGAGAGTGGCCACCCAAAATAAATGATAAGGTACGGAAAATACTTGTGGAACGAGGACCTCAACAAGTCAGAGACAAAGATTTTCCTCAGGACACTAAGGGTAGGAGATTTACCTCAAGTTATTATACAAAGAAGCTGTGCAACGGAGAGTATATCAACAGGGATTGGCTACTATATTCTGTATCAAGAAATGCAGTATTTTGTTTTACATGCAAAAAAAATTGGAAACGCAAATTCTCTTCTTGCTAGTAGCCAAGGGTATTCTGACTGGAAGAACTTGACCAAGACTTTGGACAGTCATGAGAAATCCAAAACTCATCTTGCACACTATGCATCTTGGTATGAACTCTCTCAACGTTTATATTTAAACAAAACTATTGATGCAGGGCATGAAAGACTTATTTATGCTGAAACTGAACATTGGCAGCAAGTTCTGAAACGCTTGCTATGTGTCGTACAGTTTTTGGGGACTCAAGGATTGGCATTTAGAGGGAAAAAAGATGTTCTATTTGAACGTAATAATGGCAACTTTTTAAAATTGGTAGAGCATATAGCAAAGTTTGATGGTTTTATGGCCGAACATGTGAGAAGAATCAGTTCCAAAGAAACACACGTTCACTATTTGAGCAAAAATGTCCAGAACGAGTTTATTGCTTTCTTGTCAGGCAAGATCCAGAATAATATTTTACAACAACTACACCAGGCAAAATATTATTCTATTATTTTAGACTGCACTCCCGATGTGAGCCACACCGAACAAATGACATTGGTGGTAAGATTCATTACATTTGAAGCAAATAAAGATGTCTCAATTAAGGAGCATTTTAAGGCTTTGTTCCTGTTATCCATGCTTCAGGTGAAGGTCTCACAGTGTGATGACCCATGGGCCTTGTAGTCCTGCTCATGACATTGTGATGCCTGATGAAGAAGAAAACTTGGGTTTTTTACCTTCCCAGTCAGAACTGGATTCTTCCCAGACAGATTCTTCCCAGCCAGATCTGGGAACCTTGCACCTGCAAGAGGATTATGTTCCAGAAGTATGTCAAACAAATACTGAGGCTACATCTCCAGTGTTTTCTCGCCATGAGTTTTGTAAACAACAGAGAGGCTTGGAAGCAGCCTCGCGCAGGAGTGCGAGAATAATTGCTAAGAATTTGCCAATTAAGCCCGCTTTCCATGAGAATCTTTAAGGAGTCAAACATCTGGTCTCAGAGATTAGCTTTCGTTTCTGGTTCCCAGAGAACTGCTCTCGGCGGGAAAGTTAGACTCGATATAGGTGTTTTACCCGCGGAGTAACTTTGCGGAGTCAATTCGTCAGCCTCCGGAGCGAGTTGTGTCTGGACAGCGCGCTCCGTTTCAAGCCTCGTTCCTGCTCAAGCCTTGCCTTGTTTCCAGTCTTCGCTCCTGTTTCCCAGCCTTTGTTTACCTACGGACCTTGCCTTGTTTCCCAGGACTAAACCTTGCCTTGTTTCACGGATTTTACCAAGTTATTCCACGGACCTTGTTCTTGTTCCTCGTTACCTTGTTCCACGTTTCCAGCCTTGTTTCAAGTATCAAGTTATTTCCTAGCCTTGCTCAAGTTCATGGACTAAAGGACCTTGTCATCTCCCCTCACTTTGCCTGGCAAAGTGAGTGTTTCGGTTATTGGATTACAACTTTGGACCTTAATATTTCATATTGGACATTGTTTCTTTGGACTAATTTTGACCTTCCCTGAAAGGTCTACTTCTGGACTAACTTTTACATTTGCTTTTACTAACTTTATATATTTCCTTAATAAAGATATTAGATAGAATCTGGCCTCTGCGTATGGTTATTGGTGCTCTGTAGCCTGGGTCGTGACAGTTTGACTCCGCCACCCTAAGCACCAATTAACCTCGGCCAGAATGTCTACCGGAGTCGTACCTGGGCCGAGCGGCCAGCCGATTACCTACACCATCGACAAGGATGAGGTGGACCGAATCCGTGATAAGCTCAATGCACAGGATGGAGAAATAAAGGGTTTGAAGGAACGCGGAATCCGTCTTCCGGCCATGGCGTTGCCAACCAAGTTTACTGGAGAAGCTTCTAAGGTTCATGTTTTCCGTCGCCAATGCCAAGCTTATCTAGAGGCCCGTGATGCCGAGTTTCCCCAGGAAGACATCAAGGTGGCGTGGATTTACAGTCTCCTAGACGGGCCAGCGGCTAACTGGGCGACGGCTCTGTTCGACCAAGCCTCCCCACATCTAAGGTCAGCGCAACATTTCTTGGACCACCTTAAGGCGACCTGGGGAATCGAGGACAATTTGGAGGCGGCCGGGCACAAACTCCGCCGCCTCTTCCAAGGAGACAGACCCATGTCTCAGTACATAGCCGAGTTCCGAGTGCTGGCCCACAACACCGGCTGGAACGATGTTGCCCTCAGAGGACAATTTCGGGAGGGTCTCAACATTGAAATGCTGGAGGAAATCTCCAAGGTGGATCCTCCCCAAACGCTGGAAGCACTCATCGATCAATGTTTACGGGCTGAAGTCATGATTGCCAACAGGAAGCAGTGGGTACGAGGCCAGAGCGGTAGAGCTGGGGCAAGACCCCCCGCTCCCGCCAGCGTTCAGCCGCGTCCAGTGTGGAGACCCCCACCACCATCCCCATACCCCAGAGGGAGCGAGGAGGTGCCGATGCAGTTGGGCAATGTGCGTCCCAGATTAGATGCCGCCGAGAAGGCCCGCCGCCAACGCCTAAATCTCTGTTGGTATTGCGGGAATGGGGGCCACTTCGCCAGAGAGTGCCCAGCCAAAGGGAAGCCCCCCGCCCGTCTTGCGGCGGCGTCCTCCACGGAGACGAAGACGTCTGAGGCGGCTGGCACACAGCCGGCGGGGGAAGCCAACGACCGGGCGTAGAGAGGCTCGCCAACCCGGTCAAGAAACCCATTCAAGAGCCGCCAACCGGGGTCCTGTTCCTTCTAGTGGTCACCTTATGGTCAGCAAAAAAGGGACCCGTCATGATCCACGCCATGATAGACTCAGGAGCTACCAACAATTTCATTGATAGAGAGTATGCCGACTCTCTGGGATTACAATACCATGACTTCAAGAATGCCCGTGTGGTGCAAGCCATCGATGGCCGCCCTCTCAAGACGGGCCCCGTAAGCCAGTGGTCGGAACCCACCAGGATGTGGATAAGGGAACATATGGAAGAGATTTCCTTCTTTGTTACTGAGGTTCCCCATTTCCCTGTGATTTTGGGGATTCCATGGCTGACACTTCACGACCCCAGCATCTCCTGGTCCAACAGAGAACTGCAGTTTGCTTCAAAGTACTGCCAAAACCATTGCCTCGTAGCCAAGGTCTGCCATGCCACAGACACCGAGCCCATTATCACCTTGCCAAAGAAGTACTCCGAGTATTGGGATGTATTCAATGAAAAAGAAGCCGAAAAATTACCCCCACATAGACCTTATGACTGTGCCATTGACTTGGTGGAGGGGGCCCCGATCCCGCGAGGGCATCTTTACTCCCTGACTGAACCAGAGCAAGAAGCTCTCAGGGAATTCATAGAGACAAACCTTCGCAAGGGATTCATCAGACCCTCTCAATCCCCAGCCGCCTCCCCAGTGATGTTTGTGAAGAAGAAGTCAGGGGAATTACGCTTGGTGGTGGACTACAGAGCATTGAATAATATCACCAAGCGGAACAGCTATCCCCTGCCCTTAATCTCGGATCTACTAGACCGACTTCGAGGAGCCAAGGTTTACACCAAGCTGGATCTTCGGGGAGCTTACAACTTAGTTCGCATCAGAGAAGGGGACGAGTGGAAGACCGCCTTCCAGACTAAATTCGGATTATTCGAGTCCCGAGTTATGAATTATGGATTATGCGGAGCTCCCGCAACGTTCCAGCATTTTGTCAATGACATTTTCCAGGACTATCTAGATAGGTTCTTGATAATCTACCTGGACGATTTTTTGGTGTTTTCTAGATCACAATCAGAACATGAGAACCACGTCAAAATGGTGTTGCAACGATTGCGGGATCATGGACTTTATGCCAAGCTAGAAAAATGCGCTTTTGATCTACAAGAGGTAGATTTCCTTGGATACCGTATCTCGCCTCTAGGGCTCTCCATGGATCCAGCCAAGGTTTCAGCAGTATTGGAATGGCGGGCGCCAACTAACAAGAAGGAGGTGCAGCGATTCTTGGGGTTCGCGAACTATTACCGTAAGTTCATTCCAGATTTTGCCCGCTGGTCTGACCCAATCACTAGCTGCATCCGTGGAAAACAGCCCTTCCGCTGGACTGATCAAGCAGAGAAAGGGTTCCAGCAACTAAAGAAATTATTCACATCCCAGCCAATCCTTCAGCATCCAGATCCTGAAACCCTTTTTGTGGTACAAGCGGACGCCTCTGATGTGGCAATTGGGGCTGTGCTCCTACAACCGGTGGGAGATCACCTTCATCCTTGTGCCTATTATTCTCGTCAACTAACCGCACCAGAGAGGAACTATACCATTTGGGAAAAAGAACTATTAGCCATAAAGGCAGCTTTTGAAACTTGGAGACATTGGCTAGAAGGGGCCAAATTTCCCATTGAAGTCCACACTGATCATCGGAATCTAGAACATCTAAGAACTGCCCGCAAGCTAAATCAGAGGCAGCAACGTTGGGCTTTATTCTTTGAACGTTTCAACTTCCAGATTCATTATGTGACCCCAGCCCAAACCAAGCAAGCAGACGCCCTGTCACGTAAACCGGAATACGCTGCAGGACGCAAGGAGACCTTTGAATCCCAACTACTACAACCCGAGAACTTTGCCACGCTCACAGTGGGAAACACCAAATCCACTCCCATTGATTCAACTCCCTCTACTCCAGGGCCCATCTGTGCTCAAGAAATCAGGGCTAGTCAGCAAGCAGATGCCTGGGCGCAGGACCAACTTCGTCAAGGTCTGCATTTTCCCTTTTCGCTTAAAGATGGGCTGCTTTGCTATAGAAATCATGTTTATATCCCACCCGGACCGGGCAGGGAAAAAGCACTTCGTCTGTGTCATGACTGCAAACCAGCAGGGCATTTCGGACTATTTAAAACCATGCATTTGATCCTAAGAGATTTCTGGTGGCCCAAGATCCGCAAGGATGTGGAAAAATATGTTAACACCTGCCCAGTATGCCAGCGCTCCAAGATAAGAAGGGAGAAGCCCTCAGGGCTTCTACACCCCCTTCCTAACCCATCTCGCCCATGGGAAATAATTTCTGCGGATTTTATCACTGACTTACCACCTTCCTGTGGATTCACCACGATCCTAGTGGTGGTGGACCTTTTCACCAAGTTAGCCCATTTCATTCCCTGTGAAGGTCTTCCCACGGCCCAAGAGACTGCAGATTTATTCCTCCAACATGTTTTCAGACTACATGGATTGCCCAAGAGTTTGGTCACAGACCGTGGATCCCAATTCACCTCTCGTTTCTGGAAGGCACTACAAAAACTATTGGGCATAGACTCTCGTTTATCTTCAGCTCATCATCCCCAAACGGATGGGCAAACGGAGCGCACCAATGCCACTTTGGAACAGTACCTTCGCTGTTATGTAAACTACCAACAGGACAATTGGGCTTCTCTGCTACCACTGTCGGAATTTGCCTACAACAATGGAGTCCAGGCTTCTACAAAAGAAACGCCGTTCTTTGCAAACTACGGCTTCCATCCACGTTTCTTTCCCCCTGTCATTGAAACTTCAGAAGTTCCCGCAGCAGAAGATTGGCTGCAGGAACTCACAGCGGTGCAACAACTTTTGCTCCAGCAACTGGAACAAGCCAAGGAGGACTATAAACGTCACGCGGACAAACATCGCCAGCCGGGCCCCGAAATCAAGGTAGGAGATCGGGTTTTTCTGTCCACTCGCTTTTTGCCCTCCCATCGCCCTTGCCGGAAGTTAGATGCCCGTTTCATTGGCCCCTATCCAGTGGTGGCGCAACTTAACCCCGTGACTTTCAAACTCCAACTTCCGCGCTCAATGCGCATTCACCCAGTGTTTCACCGCTCCCTGCTCCTTCCGGCGGATGGTGTGCGGCCAGATGTAGACCGGCCGGCCCCCGTCCCTATTTTGGTGGATGGGGAGGACGAGTTCGAGGTTCAGGACATTTTGGATTCTCGCTTTCACCGCCGCCGCCTGCAATATCTCATTGACTGGGTGGGTTTTGGCCCTGAGGAACGCTCTTGGGAAGACGCTTCCACAGTTCACGCTCCTGATCTAACCCGTCGCTTCCATCAGACCTATCCCGCCAAGCCACGACCTCGCGCCTCGGGGAGAGAGTCCCAGTTTGGGAGGGGGCTTGAGGAGGGGGATAGTGTGATGACCCATGGGCCTTGTAGTCCTGCTCATGACATTGTGATGCCTGATGAAGAAGAAAACTTGGGTTTTTTACCTTCCCAGTCAGAACTGGATTCTTCCCAGACAGATTCTTCCCAGCCAGATCTGGGAACCTTGCACCTGCAAGAGGATTATGTTCCAGAAGTATGTCAAACAAATACTGAGGCTACATCTCCAGTGTTTTCTCGCCATGAGTTTTGTAAACAACAGAGAGGCTTGGAAGCAGCCTCGCGCAGGAGTGCGAGAATAATTGCTAAGAATTTGCCAATTAAGCCCGCTTTCCATGAGAATCTTTAAGGAGTCAAACATCTGGTCTCAGAGATTAGCTTTCGTTTCTGGTTCCCAGAGAACTGCTCTCGGCGGGAAAGTTAGACTCGATATAGGTGTTTTACCCGCGGAGTAACTTTGCGGAGTCAATTCGTCAGCCTCCGGAGCGAGTTGTGTCTGGACAGCGCGCTCCGTTTCAAGCCTCGTTCCTGCTCAAGCCTTGCCTTGTTTCCAGTCTTCGCTCCTGTTTCCCAGCCTTTGTTTACCTACGGACCTTGCCTTGTTTCCCAGGACTAAACCTTGCCTTGTTTCACGGATTTTACCAAGTTATTCCACGGACCTTGTTCTTGTTCCTCGTTACCTTGTTCCACGTTTCCAGCCTTGTTTCAAGTATCAAGTTATTTCCTAGCCTTGCTCAAGTTCATGGACTAAAGGACCTTGTCATCTCCCCTCACTTTGCCTGGCAAAGTGAGTGTTTCGGTTATTGGATTACAACTTTGGACCTTAATATTTCATATTGGACATTGTTTCTTTGGACTAATTTTGACCTTCCCTGAAAGGTCTACTTCTGGACTAACTTTTACATTTGCTTTTACTAACTTTATATATTTCCTTAATAAAGATATTAGATAGAATCTGGCCTCTGCGTATGGTTATTGGTGCTCTGTAGCCTGGGTCGTGACACACAGAAATATTATTCAAAGAGTTGGAAGCACGACACATTCCTTTAAAAAGCATGAGAGGCCAGGGCTATGATAATGGTTCTGCAATGAAGGGAAAACGTGTTGGAGTCCAGAGGAGGAGCCTTGATTTAAATCCTAGAGCCTTTTATGTGCCATGTGGAAACCACTCCCTGAACTTGGTCGTAAATGATGCAGCTCTGTCTTGCAGGATTGCAGTATGCTGTTTCAGCACCATACAACAAATCTTTAACCTTTTTTCAGGTTCTACTCTAAGATGGAGTATTTTGTTGAAGCATGTTACAAATCTCACAGTCAAACCACTCAGCAATACTAGGTGGGAAAGTAGAATCGAGGCATTGTTGCCTTTGAGGTTCCATATTGAAGAAGTATATGATGCCTTAAATGAAGCTTCTGAAGATCAGAAATTTGATGCATATTGTAGGGACACTGCTGAACTACTTCTTAATAGACTGCAAAGCTTCAAGTTTCTTTGCTGTGTAGTGACATGGCATGAGATCTTGCATAAGATAAATATGGTTAGTAAACTGTTGCAAAATGTGACAATTGATCTTCAAAGTTCTATGGATCTTATTAAGAGTGTGAAAACATTTCTAGAAAGAATGAGATCTGAAGAAGGTCTAAATAATGTCATTACAAATGCAAAGAAACTTGCAAAAAAAATCGATGCTCCTGCTGACTTTGAAAAAGAACCGCTAGCTCGATCAAGAAAAGTAAACAGACAGTTTTCCTATGAAAGTAAAGATGAAGCTGTACATTCTGGTAAAGAATCTTTTAAAGTCAACTTCTTTTTTGTTGTGCTTAACACAACAATATCCTCATTAAAGGAGAGATTTGAGCTAATGGATAACCATAGTGAAAGTTTCAAATTTCTGTATGATATTTCAAGCCTTGAGAAAAGTTTGAAAGAAACAGAATTGAAGATTGCCTGTCAACACCTTCAAACTGTTTTGACGGATGGAGAAGACCATGATGTGAATGGTGATGATCTGTATGATGAGCTACAAATACTTGCAAATATGCTGCCCCCTGGAAGTCCTCCAGCTGAAGCCTTGTCTTTCATAACCAAACGTGGTTTTGTGCATGCTTTCCCAAATGTCTATATTGCATTGAGAATTCTGTTAACACTTCCAGTATCCGTGGCCAGTGGTGAAAGGAGTTTTTCAAAATTAAAACTTATAAAAAAACCTACTTAAGATCTACTGTGAGTCAAGAGCGCTTGAGTGGATTAGCAACCTTGGCCATTGAGAATGACTTGTTGCAAGAAATTGAAACAGATGTACTCGTACGTGAGTTTTCAAAACTGAAAGCCAGAAAAATCTCTTTTTAATTTTAATAGTGTTCAAGTTTATTTGTTAAGGAAAACTGGATGTTAAAATATCCACTCAAGTGAAGGGGCTAGAGGCTGGCTATGTTGCCACACCCATTATAATGGTCCAGGCTGGCGTGGCATTTCTGAAGGACAAGAGTTTGCTTCCTGAAAAAGGAAGTGTCTATTCTCCTGGGACTGCGTTTT
Source organism: Anolis carolinensis (assembly GCF_035594765.1). Taxonomy (NCBI): domain Eukaryota; kingdom Metazoa; phylum Chordata; class Lepidosauria; order Squamata; family Anolidae; genus Anolis; species Anolis carolinensis. Next base: position 186,466,982 of record NC_085842.1, read on the forward strand.
CCAAAACAAAACTGATTTACAGACTCAAGAAGCATGGGATTGAGTTCTCTGTTATTAGCAAGTCCGAAGTCTGAAAAATCTTCTGAAGAGACAGCATGACCAGGAAACATTTGTGTAGTACTTGTAGACTAAAAATAACAACAAAAACTAAAAATTGTTGCTAAGTTTAATAAAATATTTGCATTCTAAAATGCAAGTAGTTTTGTGTTAATTCTATGTAATGTAACTATATGAACACAATGATCTAAATAAACTTCTGGTTTGTAAGGTAAACTCTTTTATCCATTCTATTCACCTCTACCTTCTACCTTTTATTTCTCAGTTATTGGTTTTGGGGGGGGGGGCAAAATTCTGTTCGCCTGCTCTTGAAAATTACCTTGGACCGGCTCTGCCGGCACCCCAGAGGAGTGGTACCCTAGCCCCCATTTTTCTTGCAGCAACAAAGTCGCCGCCCTGCTACTTTTTAGAAAGGGGCAAAGGTTGGGGAACCAGCTACTGTGTCTGGAGGGGGGTGGAGCCTTTTTGGATGACAGTGGCTGTCCAATTTTCCTCCAACATGTTTTGGAGCGGGTTGGCTTGGTATAATGATGGTGGTTGGGTTGCTGCTGGCTTGGTTTCTGTCCGTAACCGACTGGCCTTTTCTTTTGTTTCTTCCAGTTCAGAAGACATGAGCTCAGCTGAATGTTTTGAATGATTTTTATTATTTCCGAGATACGAAGTTAGTTAGTTACCTAAGTAGAAGAAGGACTTTCACATTGAAGAAAACCCAATGGAAAAGGAAATAAGTCTTTCAATGCAGGAACAAAAGGGTTTCTTTGAAAATTCGCCAAAAATGAGAGGGTAAAGGAAACATTCTGCAATTTGGTGAGCTGGCAGGGTTGAATGTGTTCTCCCACTGTACTAAATTTGATCAGGATAGCTCAAAAAATGAGGGCAGAAGAGCCCTGTAAAAGCCCCCCCCCCCCGGTGCTGTTTTTCGCAATTGCGTATGCGCATCCGCCATTAACGAACCAATTTAGAGCATTACGAATTTTTGGATATATCCAAATTTTTTGAGGGGAAAAATTGGAAATAGTTTCAGAAATGAAGCACCGGCGCCCCCTACTTTAGAAGCGAGTTTAGAACCATTTTTTTTCATTGCTCGCTCATGTCTACTGTTTACATCAACAACTTAGCAAGCAGTTCAATAACAACAATTTCCTTTCCTGCTTACAGGTCATCCAAGCCATAAAGTTCTGTTTGAACTTTCTAAAGTTCTGTTTGAACTTTCTTCCTTCCATCTGATGCCTATTGCTATGGTTAGACAGTTTCTCTCCTCCTCCCCCCCCCCCCACCTTGTGTAAAGCTTCTCTTTGGCTTGATATTATCCAGTCTCTATTTTGTCTCAACCAGGCCTGTCAGAACCCTGCTACTAGAGCCTGGATGTGGCTCTGAGTTTCAGGGTCACTGACAGTGATAAGACACCTGCGTCCCAGGACTCGGAGGAGAAACGGCTGATGGACTTGGCGGGGAATTTGCGCGGGGTTTTACTGAGCGGGAAGAGACTGTTCAAATGAGGGGGAGGGTATATAAAGGAGGGTTGGCCGGAGCCTCCCATTCTTGGCTTTTCTGATGTTCATGTTTCCTACAGTAAAAGTTCCTGGTGATACCACAGAGAGTCTCGTGTGTTCATTCAGGAGCGGCTGTGGTGAGCTGACACTAAGCCAAGAATACGGACACCATCCCGCTGTAGCGGTGAGGTGTAACATGCAAGTGGAGGATGAAGAGCTCTTGGGCGCCGGAGGAGGAAGGTCGGAAAGGGCCACTCCCGAGACGGACGCTGAGTTCCACCAGCTGGCGGCCCTGGCGTCATCCACCGCTTATGCCCAGCCAAATGGGGTAACCCAGAGGCGCGGAGTGGTGCGGGGAGATAGCACCGGAGGAGAGGAAGGTTCACCTTCCCCAGGCCCGCAAAAGATGGTGTTTCTGGAGGAGAGGATGTCGGCGATGGAGACCACCCTGGCAGTGATGTCGAGGGCGATGGAGCGCCTGGCGGTTTTGGCGGAGCCGGAGCGAGGAAGGGAACTCCGGGCTAGCTCAATGTGGGACGTGAGCATGGGAAGCAGCCAGGGCTTTGCAGACCTCCCAGCACCGAAGGGAAGGGAAATGCGAAAGGAGCCCGGTGCCCGGCCCAAGATCCAAACGAGCCTGACGCGGGTGGAGGAGAGTGACGACGAAGGGGAAAAGCCTCCGAGAATCCCGGCTACGCTCCCAACTGAGACCCTGGTGCCCCTGGCGAATGCCGGGCGTGGCACAGGACAAAGGGAAGCAGCAGCGGGGCCCACTGGCCCGCAAGGGGGCTTGCGACGGGCGGAGAATTGGGGATTGCCACCACAGGGACCCCTACCGAGACGAGAGGAACTAAGGATCGAGTTTGGGGGAGAGTCCTCTGAACTGGATTTTTTCCTGACCACGGTGAGGGGCTATATGGAGGACAATGCCCACACTTTTAGAACGGAATCCAGCCGGGTACGGGCCATTGGTGCAGTGTTGAAGAGGGGAGCGGCCAGCTGGTACGTTCAACTACACGCGCGGCGCGACCCATGTCTGGGGTCACTCCGACGCTTTATGGGGGCCCTGGAGACCCGTTTCCGAGATCCACTGGAGCAGATCCGGGCGAGGGAGGAGTTGAAGACCGTCTCCCAGGGGCAGAGGTCGGTATCTGAGTATGCGGAGGAGTTCCAATGCCTCGCTGAAAAGGTGCCGGAATGGTCTGCAGTGACAAAGATAGAACTCTTCAAAGAGGGGCTCAGGCGGGAGATCCTCTCCTGGGCGGTGCATCGTGATGAGCCTGACACACTGCGCGGATGGATTCAGCTGGCGGGGCGCATCGAGACATCGCTGGCCCAGGCGAGGAGGTACCGAGGAGGGCTACAGCAGCGGCCGCAGATGAAAGAGGGGAGCCGGAAGGAGGGATCAACCCCAGCCGGGAGGAGAACGGAGCCGACAGGGAACGTGAGCACCAGCAGGAGGGGCTGCTTCGTGTGCGGCCGTTTGGGCCACAGGGCTGCCGAGTGCTGGCAGAGAAAAGGGGAGGGCGGAGGCCCGCCCAAACCAAGAGCCGTGGCAGGGAAACGCGCCGAGGAAGAACCACCGATGAGGCACCACTCGGGGGGGTTGGTAAGTCAGGACAAAGCCATGATAGTGGTCCCCATTCAGCTGGAAAGTGGCAGCAAACAAGCAACCTGCAAAGCATTTGTGGATTGTGGATGTTCCAGGAACATCATCTCCCCTGAATTAGCCGAGGGATTGGGATGCGAAAGAACGAATCTAGAATCCCCAATAGCTTTTTCGCAGTTGGACGGATCCACAGCATCGGGATCATTAGCTAAGTACAGTGCCGAAGATGTAAAGTGTAAGATAGGGAGTTGGGAAGGAAAGGTGTCATTTGTGATATCACAAATAGCCAGCTATAATGTTATACTAGGCATGCCATGGCTGGGGCAGGCCAACCCGCAAATCAACTGGGAGGATAAGAGCATGATCTTCAGGATGAAGTTGGAAGGAGGGAGCCAGGAAGTGGAAAGGGAGCCGGGGAAAAGGGGGGAGGAAGACTCTATCAGGATAGCAGAACTGGCAGATAAATTACCCCCAGAGTATCGGGATTTTGTGGACGTATTCGATGAGAAGGAAGCAGACTGTTTCCCACCGAAGCGGAGAGTTGAAGTGAAGATAGAGCTAGTCCCAGGAGCAGAGCTTCCTAAGGCAAAAATATACCCAATGTCGGCTAGGGAAAAGGAGGAACTGAGAAAATACATTGATAAAAACCTAGCGAGGGGTTTCATAGAGCCTTCAAATTCCCCTCTAGGGGCGCCTGTGTTGTTCAGGCGCAAAAAGGACCAAACGCTGAGGCTCTGCATTGACTACAGGGGCCTGAATGCAATCAGTTCTGGAAATAAATACCCCCTACCTTTAGTGAAGGACTTGATCGCCCAGTTATCGGAGGGACAGATATTCACTAAATTGGACTTAATTGAAGCGTACCATAAATTGCAGATTAAACCAGAGGACAGGTGGAAGACGGCCTTCTCCTGTGCATTCGGATTATTCAATTATCGTGTGCTCCCTTTCGGTTTGTGCGGCGGAGGCGCCGCGTTCATGCAATTAATCAACGAAGTGTTGCATCCATTGTTGTACAAGGGAGTCTTTGTTTTTTTAGATGACATATTGTTAGTATCTCGGACTAAGGAGCAACACATAGAACTAGTCAGGGAAGTCCTGCAAAAGTTGAGAGAAGCAAAACTGTATGCGAAGCTTGCCAAGTGCGAGTTCAATAAAGACCAGATAGACTTTCTGGGGTATAGGATTTCCTCCCAGGGAGTGGCGATGGACCCTGCGAAGGTAGAAGACGTGAGGGGGTGGGAAGCCCCCAAAACACGGAAGCAGCTGCAATCCTTCCTAGGGTTCGCAAACTTCTATAGAACATTTATCAAGGACTTTGCGCGCCTCACTTTGCCATTAACGGATTTGTTAAAGACTAAAGGTAGGGGAGAAACAGCCAAAGTGAAGGCCCCAGGGGCCAAACTGACCTGGACAATAGAATGCCAGGAAGCTTTCGAAGCCCTTAAAAAGCGTTTTACTGAGGAGCCTGTCCTACAGCACCCTGATATGTCTAAAGCCTTTGTATTACATTGCGATGCGTCAGACCGGGCATATGGGGCAGTTCTGCTACAGAAAGACGAGGGGGGGAACCTGAAGCCATGTGGCTATCTGTCAAAAAAGTTTAGCGATACAGAAAAAAACTGGCCGATTTGGGAGAGAGAAGCCTTAGCGATTCTAAAAGCACTAGAGTGCTGGAGACACTTTCTGGAAGGAAGTGGAACACCGTTTGAGGTGTGGACTGACCATAGAAATTTACAGTATCTAAGATCCCCTCGTAAACTATCAGCGAAGCAAATTAGATGGGCCCAATATTTCAGCCGTTTTGATTTCAGACTCAGATTCTTCCAGGGGAAACATAATATACTCGCTGACGCTCTCTCTCGGATGCCTCAGCACGGGGGAGGAATTCAGGAATCTGAAGGGAGTATTTTTCTTGATAAGCAATGGGGCCTGGCAGTACTAACTCGAGCACAAGCGGCCAAAGAAAACAAACGTACTGCCATTTCCACGGGGGGAGGAGAAATATGGGAGGAAGAGTTGAAGCGAGCGTATGGAATGGACAAATGGTTACAAACAAACAAAGAAAAGGGAGAATTGTGTGGGGATTTGGTGTTTGTAAATAAGAAATTGTATATTCCTGAATGTTTAAGACGAGAAATGTTAAGGAAGTACCATGATAACAAGGGTGCGGGTCATCTAGGCCCCACCAGGACTATTAAACTGTTGGCCAAACAATGCTGGTGGCCCGGAATGAGGAAAGACGCCAGGGGATACGTCACGCAGTGTGAATTATGTGCAGAGGGAAAAACACCACCGGGGAAGCCCCAGGGGCTATTGCAGAAGGTGGTGGAGCCCATGAGGCCATGGGAATGCGTAGCCATGGATTTTGTAGGCGAACTACCCCCCAGCAGAGGCCACAGATACATTTGGACAATATTGGACCTATTCTCAAAACAGGCACACTTTGTGGCTCTGCCAAAACTCCCTTCAGCTGAAAAACTTGCTGATTTGTATGTGAAGCATGTATATCGCCTACATGGGTGTCCCGACAAGATAATTAGTGACCGGGGAGTCCAATTTACTGCAAAATTTTGGGGAAAATTCTTACAGCTGTTAGGAGCAGAAAGGAACCTGAGCTCGGCCTTTCATCCCGCGACCAACGGGGGGGTCGAACGTACCCAACAGACACTGTGCCAATTCTTAAGGATGTACACCAATTATAGACAGGATGATTGGGCGGACCTTCTTCCGTTTGCTGAGATGGCTTTTAACGGGGCCGTACATTCGGCCACAGGTCGTGCCCCATTCGAAATAGTATACGGACAGGAGGTGGCACCTTTCCCCAGGCTACCCGAGTGGAAGGAAGGGGAGGGCCAGACCGACGAGGAATGGCCGGCCAAAATCAAGCAAGGGTGGCAAACCGTGGTAGAGGCATTGCGGGAAACACAAAAGAAGTACAAGCTCTTTGCGGATCGTAGGCGCCGAGAGGGGGACAAATTGGGCGAAGGAGATCTGGTTTGGCTGAGCACAAAAAACCTGAAATTGGGGTTCCCATCCAAGAAATTGGCTCCACGCTATATAGGGCCATTCAGGGTAGCAAAAAGAATAAACGAAGTGACCTATGAGCTGAGGCTACCAAAGGACCTAGGAAAGGTACACCCGGTATTCCATTGCAGCCTGTTAAAAAAGTATAAAGGAACTCTGGACAGCGGAGAACAATAGTTGTGTTTAATCTTTTCCTTCCAGGACGAAGGGGAGGAGGACGCCATGTCAGAACCCTGCTACTAGAGCCTGGATGTGGCTCTGAGTTTCAGGGTCACTGACAGTGATAAGACACCTGCGTCCCAGGACTCGGAGGAGAAACGGCTGATGGACTTGGCGGGGAATTTGCGCGGGGTTTTACTGAGCGGGAAGAGACTGTTCAAATGAGGGGGAGGGTATATAAAGGAGGGTTGGCCGGAGCCTCCCATTCTTGGCTTTTCTGATGTTCATGTTTCCTACAGTAAAAGTTCCTGGTGATACCACAGAGAGTCTCGTGTGTTCATTCAGGAGCGGCTGTGGTGAGCTGACACAGGCCCTTTAGTTTCAATTCTCTATGTGATTATAAATACATTGTTCATATTTATCAACCAGACCCTCTAGACTCCTGCACCTCCCCTTTTCTATTTCAAAGAATAGATGCCTCTAATAACTGGATGCATTCTGCAGGTATGAATCTGAGAATCATCATGTTTTGGCTTTTGTCAGTTACAGTGAATCTCATCCTTTCAGTGGTTTTGTAGATGAGGCATTGAATACAAGGAATTAAACAAGGAATGAAAATTAAACCTCCAACAGTGCATAATATGAGAAATCCAATTTTTCCCACCAATTTCCAGAAAACAAGGATCCTAACCATTCCAAAGTTAGGAATGCCAAACTAGGTTTGAACTGGAATATGAGCCAAAGTTAAATGTGGTATATCAAAGTCTGGAATATTAGTTGCCCTGACAAGTGGGTGTAGCACACTCAGTGGAAATATCCACTAAGTCGGTTTTTGAAGTCAGTTAAAGTCACAGGTGCCAGTAGAATCAGAGTATTTAGGAAAATTGATAGTCTTGCAAGTGAAACAGCAGAAAGATCATTCATTATGGGGACAAATCTGTATGTTGTCTTCGAGCACTGGGCAAAGCACGTTGTTGGGGCAGAATTCACAGTCACAATGTGGGGAATCTACCGAGTAACAAACACAGGAGTCACTTCTATCAGATTGGAGTGCAAAATCAATTTCTTCTGGCTAACAGTCGGCTGGAAACTCCCAAAATAAGGCTTGGGGGGGGGGGACCAATTTGTCTTGTTAATTTTAAGTTTAAGCAATGCCAATTGTTCTCTTTGCCACTCTGGTCCTGGCACTGGTGCTTGCTTCACATGGGAGTAATGGACCCACGCTTTAAAACCATCAACTTTCAATGTGGTGGGTGTAGCCAAAAGCACTTGCTTCAGTTCTGACCAGAGGGGCTGTTCAGCAGTATGTATCTGCTCCTTTATGGCCACCCTATTGCTAGGCTGGAAACACAGTTCCCAGAATACTTGTAAAGTATCTATACAAACACACAATAGTCTATGTACAAAGAAAATATGTCCAAATAACATATATTATTAAAGTTCCCCATACAAAGCTCAATTTGGCCGTACCAGACAAAATTAAAAGGAGCAACAGCTCTAACACAAAAGTTATTCAAGTCTGGTATTGGTTCCAATGTATATAGGCTTCAGGGATACATAGTCAATGAAAATATCTTCCAAACAATTTAAACAGATGGTTGGTCGTGTTGCTGTATACTGGAATGAAGAAAATAATGATGGAGCACCGCTCTCAAAAAAGTCTTCAAAAGTAAAGTCAAAATAAAGTCCCAAGTCTACAGGGGTCCCGGGTTTTTGTACCCTGTTTCAGGGAGAAAATCCCCTTCTTCAGGAGTTGTTATACTCACCAACAATGAATTTCTATCTAAAACAAAACATAGAGTAACAAGTATTTTACCAGCAGTATTAACAGAAGTAAAGGTAACCCATATAACAGTATTATACTTACATAGTGCCTAATTGTTTACACTGGGTGACTCTGCTTGTGGTGATTTCAACTGCGAGTGATTCTGGAGGTTCATTCAAAGGTTTTTAAAGAGTACTTGGTAATTTAAAGGAAACAAGTTTAGGCAGCTCGTAGTGGATGCCCTAATGCGGTTGAGTGCTAGGAGTAAAGCTTTAGACCAAGGCAGGGCAGTGGTCTGGCACAGTTTATACAAATAGGCTTTAAGGGCCCATAGGCAGTGTGTAAAAACCATCTAATTTCTAAAAAGTCAGCCGTCTGTTGGACTACATGGGCACAAAAATGGGAGCCATTGTTTATCTCAAGTCCTTTGGGCACTCCAAATCTTGGAATAATTTCATTAATAAGGCATCGTACAACCTCTTGTGCAGTCTGAGTTCATGTGGGAAAGGCTTCATACCACCCAGTAAACATGTCCACAAACACCAATAATTTCTTCTTGTTGCCTCAAGGTAAAAGTTCTGTGAAGTAGCTAGTCTGTCGAAGGCATGGTTGGAAACGGGATATCTTATGAGGTTTTGTATTGGTCCTGATCAGGCCTGTAGCCGGGGGGGGGGGGGGGGGGGTTACTCATGAATTTTAACTGGTTAACCAAATCCCCATGCTAAGTCTATGAGACGCAAAAAATTAAAAGTCCCTATAGGCACTATCTCAAGCAGATATAGACAGGCATGTAGCGGAGGGGGGGGGGGAGGTAAGGGGTTCAACCCCTCAAAATTTTCAAACCCCCCCCCTTTTTTTTTCTGGCTACGGCCCTGGTCCTGATGCATTCCATGAAGTTGGTTGACAACTGTTATACAATAGTCTTCATTCTGGAATTTGCATATCTTTGCCCTAGGTAATTTCTGAGAGTTCACTGAAACCAATGAGCAATAATGTGAGCCTGTTTTCTCAGGGGTCACCAGATGTTCTTGAGTAGCCAAATTTGACCATCTGGCATGACCCACCAGTCATCTTCCCAATGTCCTTTTGGGGAAAGTTGGTCTTCCTGTCCATTAAATGGTGCAAAGTTATCTTTTTCTTCAGTTGGGATTACGGCACACAATTTTGGTTCAGCAGCCAGAGCTGTCCCATTTTCTTCTCCATTTGTATACTCAGGCTGTTCTTTAGCTATTTTTCAGGCAGCAGCATCTGCATTTTGTTGAGGTTGAGCATAATATGTGCTCAAGTAAAAGCACCATTTTGCCTAAGCATGCAGAGTGTAGAGAAACCAGTAATGAAAATGTTAGGACATAAGAGAGTGCATTGCTAGAGTAGGAGCTTTCAGGTCAGAAGTATCATGTCATATTTGTGTGGGTTGTCTTTGAGATAAGAAAAAAGTATAATATGTCTAGCACGGCCATTGTTCACTCTCTTATGCCAGGATCATATGAATTGTAGGTTTGAACTGTACATAATGTAGAAAAAGAAAAAGAAAAAGCCATTATTGATGAACTGCTAGAAAGCCTACGGCTGATTGATTTAATCCAGTGGTTCTCAACCTTCCTAATGCTGAGACCCTTTAATAAAGTTCCTCATGTTGTGGTGACCCCCAACCATAAAATTATTTTTGTTGCTACATCACAACTGTAATTTTGCTACTGTAATGAATCGTAATGTAAATATCAGAGAAAAAGAAAGAGGGGAAAGAGGGAGAAAGAGAAAAAAGAGGGATGGATAGAAAAAAGGAAAAAGAGAAGGAGAAGGGGAAAGGAGGGTGACAGAAAGAAAAGGAAAAGGGGAAAGATAGAAAGAAAGGAAGGTGAGAAAGAAGGGAGACAAAGGAGGAAAGAGAAAGAAGAGTAAGAGAATTATCAATAGAAAAGGTAGGGGTTGGAGAGAAGAAGAGACGAGGAGGGAAAGAAGGGTTAGAAAGAAGGGAAGAGAAAGGAGGTGGAAGGAAGATGGAAAGATAGGAAAGGGATAGAAAAGAGAAGGAGAAAGCAAGGAAAAGAGGGAGGCAAGAAAAAGAAAAGGGGAAAGAGAAAGAAGGAACAAGGGAGAAAGAAGGGAAAAGAAAGAAAAAGGGAAAAAAGAAAATAAAGGAATATAAAAAGAAGAGGAGAAGAAAGAGAGAGAAAAAGGGAGAAAAAGAGAAGGAATGGAGAAAAGGAGGGGGGTAAGAGAAAAAGAAAAAGAGATAGAACAAGAGAGGAGATGGGAGAAAGGGAGAGAAAGCTCGAGAAAGAAAAAGAGAGGGGGAAAGGGGAGAGAAAGAAAGATGGAGGAAGAGTGGGGGAGCTGCCTCCTTGCCTTCTCCCACTGTGCACACCTCTACCTCCAAGTGCTTCCCCATGACTCCTCTCTGCCCCGCAACGCAGAAGAAGAGGAGGAGGAGGAGCCCCTCCCCACCCGACACAGAGAAGAAAAGATAAAGAGCCAAAGTGGCATGGGTGCGGGTACTGGTTGTTTGGCTGGCAGAGGAAGCTCTACAGCCATTCCGGGGAGGCTGAGGAGGCAGGGGCCAAAGTAGGCAGTGACCCATGTCAAATGGTTGTTTGACCCCCAAAGGAGTCACAACCCACAGGTTGAGGACCACTGACTAAATGCGAGCAGAGTTGCTGCATGCTCAGAGAACACATTGCTCCTGGGAAGAGGGGAACTGAGAGAGGCAAGATTAAATGGATGCCTCAGTTCCTAAACCATTACTGACACATTTCTGTTTCCAACCAATACTCTTCCTTCATGTCATTGGTGTCACTGACAGTGGCAAATTGCCATAAATTCTGGCTTCAATAGAGCTTCCATTGGACCTGTGGTTCTCAACCTGTGGGTCCCCACATGTTTTGGCCTTCAACTTCCAGAAATCCTAACAGCTTGTAAACTGGCTGGGATTTCTGGGAGTTGTAAGACAAAACACATGGGGACCCACAGGTTGAGAACCATTGCATTAGATGCTCTAATGGACTTTTCATTTCCTGATGAATTAGTTCACACAAACATTATCCATCCATCTGCCACTGGCCCAACTCATCTATCAAATTTTAAAATGCAATGCAGCCCCTGTGTCCAAAAGTTTATTGGGGCAGCACAAGAAACTTTTCCTTCAAAAAGGGCTCTACGGTTTTAAAAGTTTGAGAACCCCTGGTCTGGAGTAGTGGACATGAGAAGCAAATAAGGATTTACAAGTGGGTAAAGAGACTGAGGGCCCTTCCAGATAGGCCCTATATCCCAGGATATGATCTCAGGTTTTCTGTTTATCTCAGATTATCTGGCAGTGCAGAATCATATAATCCAGTTTAAAGTAGAAAACCTGGGATCAGATCCTGGGATATAAGGCCTGTCTGGAAGGGCCCTCAGTTCTTTCATTAATTGTGCAAAGGTTCTGAACAAATTGCCCCAATCCATCTGGCTTCTGCACAGGATTATTCAACTTCTATCAAGATGTCTTGCAGCACAAAAGCTTCAGCTGTGGCTTGGAATCCTCTTCGTGCTAGCAAGGAAATACGGTACTTATGTTGACTGGCTGGGTTAATTTCAGACTTTAGAAGGGCGTAATGTGGGAGGACTTGTTGCATGAATCTTATCGAACCTTGTGCCCAAACATTAGACAGCTAGGCTAGCAGAGAAAATGCTGAGCAATCAGACCTTACCCTAGGGGTAGCTGTACTGAAAAGCTCAGAGCTATAAAGGCTAGAGCCCAGTGCTGGCTGCAACCATCTCACTTTCAAGAAAGAGCCTGAACCCAGCATCAAGTCTAGTGTAGAATCTCTGAAACCTCCTGTTGTTGGCAACTTGTAAGCCTGTTTATCAAAGACTGCAGTAAAGACTTTTAATGTCTGCAATAAAGACTTTTGTTTTGCGTTAGCTTTAGGATTTCTAAATTGCATTATCTTTATATTGGCTAAAGTAAAGCTCTTTTTATTTGCTTTCACTTGTGTCTAAGGCTGTTTCTGGCATAGAACTGGACAGTTAGACTGCTGCTGAAGAAGCCCTCCCGGGATCCCCTGGACCTTAATTATTAAAGACCAGTGTTTAACTTCCCTTTTTTGGGGTAAGGTGATTGAGAAGGCAGTTGGCCTCCAACTCCAGGCAACCTTGGATGATACACACTTCCTTGACCCATTTCAAACCGGCTTCAGAGCAAGATACGGAGTTGAGACTTCTATAGTCGCTTTAATGGATGATCTTCATCTCAAGGGGAGTGTGTCCCTGTTGGTGCTTCTAGACCTTTCAGCGGCCTTCAATACCATCAACCATGGTATCCTTCTGGAATGCCTGGAAGGGCTGGGAAACAGAGGCACTATGCTGCAGTGGTTCTGGTTGTACCTCTCAAGCAGGTTCCAGATGGTGGTGCTTGGGGATAGCTGCTCCTCAAAAAAGGAACTGTTATGTGGTATTCCACAAAGTGCCATTCTTTCCCCATTGCTCTTTATTATTTACATGAAGAGAGAGATCACCCATAGCCATGGGGCAGGGTGTTATCAGTATACTGATGACATGCAAATATATTTGACCAAGACTTGAAAAACAGCTTCAGCTAAGGATAACGTATCTCCTTTGAATGAATACCTTGAGGAGGTAATAGGCTGGATGAAAAAAACAATTGAAACTAATCCAGACAAAACAGAGGTGCTTGCCATCAAGGGTCCTAATCTGGGGATGGGGTTACATTCCCTCTGAAAGACCATGTTCACAGCTTGGGAGTGCTCTTGGATCCATCTTTCTAAATGTCAGCCCAGGTAGATGCAATGGTCAGGAGTACTTACTATCAGCTTCGGCTGATATGTCAGCTGCACCCCTTTATAGATTTGGAGGACTTTTAGATGGTAGTGCATGCGCTGGTAGCCTCAAGGTTAGACTTCTGCAATGCACTTTACATTGGGCTACCTTTATACCAAGTTTGGAAATTCCAGTTGGTTTACAATATGACAGCCAGATTGGTTAAAGGAACATCTAGGAGTGAGCATATTACACTTACCCTCAAGTCACTCCACTGGCTGCCAATTAGTTTCTAGGCAAAGGACAAGGTGTTGGTTTTGATCTTGAAAGCTCTACATGAGGTACGATCAGCTCTGTCCTTACTGGCCTTTGGTTCTCAAATTAAACCTTTCTGTGGAGCCAGGCCTTCCCAGATGAATGAAAATAGGAACTGCCAGTCTGATAAATTTTTTGATAATACTTACTTGACTTCAGTGGCCGGAGGTTATGGATATCTTTAATACGGTACTTGTTGTAAGTTTTAAAATGGTTTTATTTGCTATCTTAATTGGGTTTTAATTGGCATATGATGTTTTAATTGATTATGTATTGCTGTCTAATTTATTTGTATGGATTTTATATGTTGTACGCCGCTTTGAATCCCACCCATGAGAGAAAAATGGGATAGAACTGAATAAATAACAACAACAACACATGGGTTACCTTCTCCCATACAATCCACCCCAAACACTGAGGTCCTCTGGGGGGCATCTGCTCCAGCCTGCCAGAATCCAAATGGCAATCATCACTCAGAGGACCTTTTAATCAGCTGCCCCAACACTGTGGAAAGACCTGCCAAAAGAGCTCTGACAGCTAAATCAGCTTTCACAATATAAGACAAAAGTGAAGATCTATCTCTTCCAGCAGGCCTACCCAGACAGTTTTAATAATGATTTTTAAACTTGAATCTTATGTTTAATCTTTGTTTTGTGTATTTTAATATGTATTTTGTGGAAATATATTTTACCATTTTAAAGAATGTATTTTAAAGAATGTTTTTAGAAGAAAGTGTTTTTAGCAATGTTATAACCTCCCTTCAAGCTGTGAGGAGAGGTGGATAAGAAATAAAAATTATTATTATTACTATTATATCTTGCCTTCACTCAAAGGATCCACTGGCCACCCCTTTTCCTGTCTTCTCTTTCATCTTCATTCTCTTCTTCCTGTTAGGCTGATTTTCCAAACTTCCTGCACAGCTCCTCCCCCTTGCTCTGCTGAACTTTTGCATAACCTGTTGTTTATCTTCTGAACTGAAGAACACTTTTATGGCCTGTAATCTGCCAGGCTTGTGCCTATCCATGAGGCCAGATAAAAGATCTGCATAACTTGAGGGGCACTCTCTATATGGTGGGAAACCTATCTTCCAATTTAAAAGGTCCATTGATGCGAAAGGAATGTGAACCCAGGCAGCTCTGTTCTCTCCTACAGACATCTCACAAAGTGGGGCTAGTTCAGTAGTTGATTATTTCTTTAGCCCCTTCTTTTTGGGCCTCAGGTTATATCTCTCAGGAGGGATGTCAACTCTTCTGAGGAATCTGCTGGTTCTTGGTACTCTGGGCGTGGACTGTGGGACTTTCGTGCTATTGACTTCACTTCTGAAATCAAGCATCCATAGAGATTGGAGGGTGGTAACAATTCCTCTTCCCTTTTGATTTGAGAGCTGGTTAGCACACTGTAGAGGATTTACCAAAATACATAGGATTTTCAAAATTGCAAAAATTGCAAAGGCTTTTATTTTTACCTGCCACCAAAAATATGGTGGATTTGAACTCACTACCTCTACTAATGCTGCCACCGATGTTATAATCAGGAGCCTCCTATGTATTAGGGTATTGAGAGATTAACACAAGACACTTTACGTGAGGAAAAACAAGAAATTGTTGTTTATTTGTATTTAAACAGTAAAGAAGTGTATCAGTTTCATTAACATTAAACAGTAAAGATGCGTAGCAGTTTCAATAACAAGTTAACGCTTTTCTCTTACAAAGGATGGTTTTATAATTTGGATTCTGTAGGAATATATTCCTTCACATAGGAAACATAAACAAGACAAATTAAACTTTTAAATCCACTTCTCCTAGGATTTAACACCAACTATAGAGTCACGATATAGTTCTCAGCCCTTCCTTTCCTGAAGGCTTTTAACTATATTCCTCAAAAAGGCTTCCTTTTAAAACCATAGTTCCCAAAACCTATCTCTATCTTCACACTTCAAAAACCAACTTTCTAACTGACTGAATTCCAAACTGAACTGAACTAAAAACAATTCTTCTGCATAGTTCCAACTGTCACTTTTGCTCCACCCATCTCCATTTGCTAAGCAATTCCTCCCCATTGCATCAGCCAATCAGACTGCCCAGTAATGGCTATCTGATCGCTCCTCCCCCTTGCTCTGCTGAGCTTTTGCAAGCAAAGCCTGCAAGGCAGGCCACTTACCAACCCTGTAAGGTAAACAAGATCCATTACACATGCCTATTTGTGGTACGATAAAATAAAAATAGAGAAAAACTTTGGAAACCATTTTATTAGAGCGTCTTTGGTAAAAATCTGGGACAAATACAAGAATAGATTATATCCAAAAACACCCTTATGGATCTCCCCTGTAAAAGCCGTACACAAAAGAGAATTTAAAAAGGTAGATAAAGGCTTTCCCCTGACGTTAAGTCCAGTCGTGACCGACTCTGGGGGTTGGTGCTCATCTCCATTTCTAAGCCGAAGAGCCGGCATTGTCCATAGATACCTCCAAGGTCATGTGGCCGGCATGACTGCATGGAGCGCCGTTACCTTCCCGCCAGAGCGGTACCTATTTATCTACTCACATTTGCATGTTTTCAAACTGCTAGGTTGGCAGGAGCTGGGGCTAATAGCGGGCGCTCATTCTGCTCCTGGGATTTGAACCTGGGATCTTTCGGTCTGCAAGTTCAGCAGCTCAGCTCTTTAACACACTGCACCACCACCAGGATTAGGCCAAGACAAATAGATCACTTATAGACAATTAATAAAAACGCAAAATGGAGAAATTATACTTAAATCACAGGAAAAAATCAAAAAAATAGCTGCAAATGGTTCCAATACAGACAAATAAGAGAAAGTTTTTAATAAAGATAAGAAAAAAGGCTTTATGGAGAAAATACCTTTTGGGATAAAATAATGATTACAGAGAGGAAATTAATTACCAAAACCTATGAAAAACTGCGAGTGGTCAACAGAAGAAGAACAAATTAAGGATTGTATCATGAAATGGGCTGCGAATATTGGACATACAATAAGATTAGAAGATTGGGAAAGATCTGGAACAAAAAATTAAAATATACATATTTATATGATCTTAAATAAAATTGGTATAAGATGATGTATCAATGGTACTTGATACCATAAAAACTATCAAGATTCTGTTTAAACTTACATTATAAATGTTGGAAATGTGAAGAACAGACTGGAACATTCTTCCATATGTGGTGGAACTAAAAGTCTGCAAAAAAAATATCGGAGAGAATTACAAGGGAAAAATTTAAAAAATACTGGACATTAAATTTCAACTTAGACTTGAATACTACCTATTAGGAATTATAGATTTTGAAATAAATAACAAAAAAGAGAAAATATTCACATACCTTACAACAGCAACCTGAATAATATATGCCCAAAAATGGAGAATGAAACATTTTTAAGATAGTGGATATAATGAAAATGGACAAATTGACTTAACTACTATATCAAGATCTCCCAGGGCAAAAAAAAACCAACAGATTGGACACCACTGCTACAATATATGAAACAAGAAAAAATAAATGGGATAGAAGGGATTGATACCTGAAACTAAAACCATTCCCCAGAAGAGGGAAATCCGAGGAGGGAAAAGCAAGAAATACAGACAGGAAAAAAGGACTATGATAACAGATGTGGGGAAGACTGAAAGTCAACTTTCCTCCCATACATACCTTGACACCCCTTTTTTCCCTTTTTTCTGGGGGGGGGGGGGGCTTTTTTCTGCTGTGATGTCCCCCACCTTGTCTCTCTTTTTATTCTTATATATGTTATAATATATCTGAATAACAATTAATATTTAAAAAAAAGAGTGGCATGCTATCAGGGAGGCCAGTGGGGTTTTGTTCTGCATTTACTTGGTAACAAGAAATCTTCCTCCTCCGGATCCATCAAAATGTGATTTCGTAAGATCAGCTTGAAGGCGCTGGAGAATAGCTTTAGAAAGGCTTTGGGCGCCATCTGGTGGCAGTAAGCTGCAAGCTTCAGTTACCTCATGTCTGAAGTTCCAAAAGCATGCGAAGAAACATTTTTCATTATATTTCCCAGTTTGGATTAAAAATAAATCTAGCTGTAGAATTGTGTTATAGAAGACTGATCTTCCTGATGGCCATGCGGCATTCTCAAGTTCATCCTGTGGCCAAATAAAGCTGCAGTATTTATCCAACTTCTTAGGTCTTAGTTACCTAAGGTAACGGCGCTCCATGCAGTCATGCCGGCCACATGACCTTGGAGGTGTCTACGGACAACGCCGGCTCTTCGGCTTAGAAATGGAGATGAGCACCAACCCCCAGAGTCAGACATGACTGGACTTAACGTCAGGGGAAACCTTTACCTTTACCTATTAATCCAACTTCTTAGGTCTAAGTCACGCTGTTATAGCAGGGGGAAACTTTCCCCAGTATGTCAAAAGCCATATTTTTTTCAAAAACTGAAATATTTCCCAAAATTTGATTTTTCTGACTCATGGGGTTTGGAAAAAAAAAATCACATTTTCCACCAAACCCATCTTTTTAAAAAATGAAACATAAGCTAAACAACACCAAGGTTTCTGTATCTTGTATGAATGTATCATTTCCCATTTTTGTTACCCAGATTTCTCAATTTCCAGTGTTTATAATTAAAAGTGTGCAAAACGGATGAAATCCAATTAGTAATTCATTTCAGAGATTCGTATGTTCCCCACTCCATTTTGAAAAGATTCAAAGGGGTCCCTTTCCTATATGTAATTTGAATCTCCGAAGCTTCATAAGTGCTTCGTTAAGATTTGTTCCATTAGCAGCAATTGGGAAAAATTTGAGGCATGTTTCTCTGTCATTTTTATGGCTATCAGGATGAAACTTGGCACACTTGTAGGCAACATGTATGACTTTAAGCCTATCAAGTTTCAGAACTGATTTATAGGATTCGTAAAAAGTTTTTTACAAGATATCCCCTTGAATTTCTGCACAACGAGACAACATAAACAGGGCATAAATTCTGCAAAGTTTCAGAAAGATTTGTTAATCTACTGATTTCTAGAAATTTAAAAAAGTTTTTTCAATTCAAAAATTATTCTTAAAAACTACACGAGGTATCCCCTCAAATTATGGCATTGTGAGACAATATGAACGGGAAAGCAAGCCTACTAAGTTTCAAAACTATCAGTCTGTCCACTGATTTTAAAGATTTTTTTTCAGTGTAAGCAGTACACTTTCATGTCAATGAGATTTATAAGCAATAAGAATTTGTAAAGTGAGTCCACGGTGGCGCGGTGCATTAAACCGCTGAGCTGCTGAACTTGCTGACTGAAAGGTCAGTGGTTTGAATCCGGGGAGTGGAGTGAGCTCCCGTTGTTAGCCCCAACTTCTGCCAACCTAGCAGTTCGAAAACAAGCAAATGTGAGTATATCAGGGGGGAAGGTAAAGGCACTCCATACAGTCATGTTGGCCACATGACCTTGGAGGTGTCTACGGACAACACTGGCTCTTCAGCTTAGAAATAGAGATAGGTTCCCCTAAACTTAATGTAGATAGGTTAATGGAGATAGGTTCCCCTAAACTTATGCAATGTCTCCATTCCATAAAGTGAAATGCTGGTCCTGTCAGAGGAAGCAGGTAGGTAAGTAGGATCTTGCAGATCTGAATTGCTGGGTGTGTGGGCAGAAGGCTCACTGGCTGTTGAGAAGTAGTTTAGGGAAAGGGTAGTGGATTTTTAACAAGGGGGGAAAATAAAAGAGCAGGCCAGCCAGCCTCATTGGTGGAGTGGGAATTTGTACAAAGTGGCCTGCAAAATTGCCAGGCAATCAAATGCAAAGGCAGCCTTTCTTTTGCACTTCAGAAATATCATTTCAGCCTAAATGATTGAACTGTGCTAAATCAATATGTAATGCCTTAAGATGGACATACATTTCTGCTTTATGGATGTAAACCCTGCATGCTGTCCTTTTTTTTAAATGCGAGGCACGTTTTCTTGTATAGATGGCCTGCATGGTGTAATTGTTTGAATGTTGAATATTGACTCTGGAGACCAAGGTTCAGATCCCTGCACAGACATGGAACATCAGTGGGCAGGTCACACTCTCTGACTCAGAGGAAGGCAAAGGCAAATCCCCTCTGATTAAATCGTTCTGCCAAAAAAGGGAGAATTAGTGGCGAATTTGTTGGAGTATGGTTGTATTTGCATGAAATGTAAATCAAGTGTTTACTGCTGATGAGCAAGAATGTGTATTTTTCAGTAATGAAATAGTTAACAGCAGGCTAGTTTTGACTGACAGCCTGTTGTGATTGCTATGACCTATCAGGCTTGATTTCCTGCCTTTGAGGGTTGGAACTTCCTGACTGAGGAATGTTGTTATCTAATCTCTGTGGAGTTCGGCTTGAGCATTCGCTGAAGATGGACTATGAATGCTATGCTCTGAAGCCGAGAAATGCAAACTGTAAATAGACATGTAAATAAAGTTAATCAACAGTTGGACTTCATGTACTGGAGTGTTTGTTTGACCAGTGCTGTTTCTCAGCATGGGAATACAGTCTGGAGAAGGGGGTGAGACGAGGATGATGAATTTTGGAATCCACTCCGCCTCCCATCATCCCCTGACAAGGGTTATGGGCCCAGGGTCAAGGCCTCTACGCTTCTGGCTGCGCAGTGAGTGGAGATGTTGATGGCTGGTGTGCTTTCAACAACTGTGCGGCCGAGAGAGGGAATCCAGAGACGGAGGGGACCCAGTGAAAGCTCCAGTGAAGCTGCAGGAAGAAGATTGTGACTGCCTGAGTCTACGCTTGTTTGAGTAGCAGTACAGCTTAATCTCAGGACCGAGAGTCATGGAGGCAGCTGATTCACCGGGAGCTTGGGGTGTTGTTGTTGTTTCTTGATGGCAGAGATGGCTGGGAAAAGCTTCATTTCCAGCATGGAAAAGCTGTCTGATGATAATTATGCTTCGTGGTCAGTAATGATGCTTGAACTTGGTTGGCAATGCCAGAGCTGGGAGCCGAACCCCGCGTTCCTTTAAGCCGCGAATCTCTCCCTCTTGCTCCCGGATCTTGTCTCGAATCCTGGTGAATTCTTCTTGGGAAATGGTGAAACTGGGCCCGGGGGCCCGGGCAGGCACACCTGCTCCGGTCCCTGCCTGATCGGTCATATTGGCCTTCGGTTGCTTAGTGCTTTAGGTGGCGGAGTCAAACTGTCATGCCCAGGCAGCACAGGAGGAAAGCCAAAGCATATTTGGTACTGTGCCTTCAACCAAACCAACTTGTCCATGTGAGGAATAAGGACACTCCTGAGGAGATTTGGCAAGCTTTGAGAGATGTCCATCAGAGGGAGACTTGCATGTCTCAGATGATTTGGACTAAAAGGCTGTATTCAGCAAAGCTTGTTCAGGGCCAGGATGTCAGAAAGCATCTGGACAATCTAAAGCAGATGAAAGGGGCTTACAATATACAGAGGCACAGAAGTGTTATCTGGTGCTTTGCAGTTTGTCCGAGGATTGGGACTTTCTGGTACATTCTTTTCAGAATGTGAGAGTCCAGGATTTAACATTGGATTCAGTATGTGGAAAAATCCTAGAAGAAGTGGACCGAAGATCTTTTGAAAAAGCCCAGAAGCAGACAATGGCGCAGTGCGACCACGAGGAGGCGCAAGTGGCCGGCTTTGGTCCAGATGGTGTTCCTGGGAATCGTGAGGAAACTGCAGTTCTCCAGGTCAAAACACGAAGATGTTTTGTCTGTAACCAGCCAGGGCATTTTGCCAGGAATTGCCCAAACAACAAGGCCAAAAGTTCTCGCGGGACCAGAGGGGCAAGAAGTTTTTCAACAACAACAAAGCCCCAGGTGTTCATGGCTGCAGCGGATGGGAGGATCACCGAGAAGAACAAGTGGTATTTGGACTCAGGTTGTACACACCATGTTGTTACTAATATTAAACTTTTGAAAAACATAAGGGATGTGACAGGAACAGCAGTGACTTTGGCTGATGGAACTGAGAGAAAGTTTAACAAATGTGGCATTGCGTTCATCCCTTGTTTGGGTGTAGATTGGGAGAATGTACTTTACATCCCAGAGTTAAGTTCTCATCTGTTAAGTGTGGCTACCTTAACCGAGAACGGATATTGTCATGCCCAGGCAGCGGAGCACTAAGAACCAAACACGGAGACCAATTATAATCTAATATCTTTATTAAGGAAATATTATAGAAGAATAAAAACAAGTAGGAAATGTAGTCCAGCAATAGACCTTTCAAATAAGGTCAAATATAGTCCAGAAATATATTGTCCAATATATAATATTAGAGTTCAAAGTTGTAATCCCAAAACCGAAACACACAATAGAGTGTTTCAAGCCATAGAGTGGGGAAACGTCCAAAGTGTTTCTAAGGTTCAAAGTAAGTCCAAAGCAAGAACTGGAGACAAGGCTAGATACTTGAGACAAAATCCAAGGCTGGAAACAAGACGAGATAGTCCATGAAAACTTGACAAGGCAAGGCAAGGCAAGGCAAGGCAAGGGAACTGAAGTTGCAGACTTAAAACGCAGTCCACACTAGGCTGGAACCGAAGTTAATCCTGAAGCTGATCTGTTGACTCCGCACGGATTCCCCTGTGTGGGGAACTTTTAAGAGCTTCAATCTTCCTGCAAAGCAGGTGTCCAGAGCTTCCTTTCCCAATGGAAAGAGAAGCGAAACATATCTTCCTGCAGCTGCGTTCCTCCCTGCAAATTCCCAGGAGAAACTTAGCTAATTAACGTCTTGTTTGGCTGCTAATCTGAAGCTTCTCCTTGATAGTTCTTTCTGGCCCCGACTCGCAGCATAGGATTCTCTTCTCGCGAAGGGAGGAAAGGCACTGGGAGAAACTTGTTCAAGGTCCATTTTAATGAGGTCCTGGTTAGAATCGTCAACAACAGGCATCTGGAAGAAATCCGTCTCCTGCTGAGACGGCAGAAAACCCATGTTTTCGTCATCATTATCCATGATGGCGCTAGGGTCAGAACTCTGAGGCCCATGAGACATCACAGATATAGAGTGGTATTTAGCGGAATCTATTGCTATATTCAGAAAGATGGCCGAGTAGTGGCTAAAGGTGTAAAAAGGAACAAAATGTACATGATGTTTGATAAGAACAATTTTCCAGATGGGGCACAAGTTCATTGTGTGAAGCAGAAGATTATGCATGACAGGTGTATCCATCATCTTCACAGAGCGATGGGTCATGCATGTGTAGAGGTGCTCAGGAAAACTCTAGAGATTTGCACAGGATTCGAGTGTGAGAAATGTGAAAATTTGTTAAACTGTGCAGTTTGTTCAGAGGTGGCAATCGAAACAAATGAGCTCCCTAGAAGATCTGGACTCAAAGCAAAGGAAATGTTTGAGATGGTTCATGTGATTTTGACAGAATCTGATATGAAAAGCCAGGGAGGTTTTCAATTTACTTTGCTGTTAGTAGATAGACACACGAGATTTGGTTATATTTACTTCCTTAAAGATTTGAGGGAAGCAGTCTCAAAGGTGTCTAATTGGATTGAAATGGTTCAGAGGGTCTATGAAAAGTATGTAGGTCAAATAATTTTTGACAATGGTATTAATGTGTGTAATGAAGAAATGAGGACAATGTTGAACGAAAGGAATATAAGATTTAAAAATGTAAAATCATTTAAGCCATTTAAAGAAGGTGTGGCTCAAAGTAGAATGAGACAAATTCTTTATATGAATGAATGTCTAATCAGAGATTCCAAAGGCTCAAACAAAAATTGGCCCGAGTGTTCACACATAAGCAATTATATTTTAAACAGGTTATGGGATAAGGAATTGGATGACATCCCATTTCAGAGAATGTACAAAAAAAACCCCAAATTTAGGATATTTAAAAGTATATGGTCAGTACGCTAATGTTCTAGTTCCAGCCAACCAGAGGAAAAAGGGAGAGCCTAAGTGGAGAAAAATGCAGTTCTTAGGCTACTACCAAGACAAACTTAAATTTCACAGTGGTCTTGGGAGGCTTATTTTCTCAAAGAAGGCGTACTTTGAGAAGGATGAAGGCTGGGACAGGTTACATTTAAATAAAGAAATTTTGTTTAATAATAATTCCACTACGGAAGCGGAGGTACATAATGCTTCAGGTGGAGGGAATTGTGTTAGAATCATAGAATCATAGAATCATAGAATAGTAGAGTTGGAAGAGACCACATGGGCCATCCAGTCCAACCCCCTGCTAAGAAGCAGGAAATCGCATTCAAAGCACCCCCGACAGATGGCCATCCAGCCTCTGCTTAAAAGCCTCCAAAGAAGGAGCCTCTACCACGGCCCCAGGGAGAGAGTTCCACTGTCGAACAGCTCTCACAGTGAGGAAGTTCTTCCTGATGTTCAGGTGGAATCTCCTTTCCTGTAGTTTGAAGCCATTGTTCCGTGTCCTAGTCTGCAGGGCAGCAGAAAACAAGCTTGCTCCCTCCTCCCTATGACTTCCCTTCACGTATTTGTACATGGCTATCATGTCTCCTCTTAGCCTTCTCTTCTGCAGGCTAAACATGCCCAGCTCTTTAAGCCGCTCCTCATAGGGCTTGTTCTCCAGACCCTTAATCATTTTAGTCGCCCTCCTCTGGACGCTTTCCAGCTTGTCAACATCTCCCTTCAACTGTGGTGCCCAAAATTGGACACAGTATTCCAGGTGTGGTCTGACCAAGGCAGAATAGAGGGGGAGCATAACTTCCCTGGATCTAGACGCTATTCCCCTATTGATGCAGGCCAAAATCCCATTGGCTTTTTTAGCAGCCGCATCACATTGTTGGCTCATGTTTAACTTGTTGTCCACAAGGACTCCAAGGTCTTTTTCGCACACACTGCTGTCAAGCCAGGCGTCCCCCATTCTGTATCTTTGATTTCCATTTTTTCTGCCGAAGTGAAGTATCTTGCATTTGTCCCTGTTGAACTTCATTTTGTTAGTTTTGGCCCATCTCTCTAGTCTGTCAAGATCGTTTTGAATTCTGCTCCTGTCTTCTGGAGTGTTAGCTATCCCTCCCAGTTTTGTGTCGTCTGCAAACTTGATGATCGTGCCTTCTAACCCTTCGTCTAAGTCGTTAATAAAGATGTTGAACAGAACCGGGCCCAGGACGGAGCCCTGCGGCACTCCACTTGTCACTTCTTTCCATGATGAAGACGACGCATTGGTGAGTACCCTTTGGGTTCGTTCGCTTAGCCAATTACAGATCCACCTAACCGTAGTTTTGTCTAGCCCACATTTTACTAGTTTCCTTGCCAGAAGGTCGTGGGGGACTTTGTCGAAGGCCTTACTGAAATCCAGGTAGGCTACATCCACAGCATTCCCTGTATCGACCCAACTCGTAACTCTATCGAAAAAAGAGATCAGATTAGTCTGGCATGACTTGTTTTTGGTAAATCCGTGTTGACTAATAGCCATGACCACATTTGTTTCTAAGTGTTCGCAGACCACTTCCTTAATGACCTTTTCCAGAATTTTGCCTGGTATTGATGTGAGGCTGACCGGACGGTAATTGTTTGGGTCGTTCTTTTTTCCCTTCTTGAAGATAGGAACCACATTTGCCCTCCTCCAATCTGCTGGAACTTCTCCCGTTCTCCAAGAATTCTCGAAGATAATTGCCAGTGGTTCTGAAATAACTTCCGCTAGTTCCTTCAGTACTCTTGGATGTAGCTGATCTGGCCCTGGGGACTTGAATTCGTTTAGAGTGGCCAGGTGTTCCTGGACAACTTGTTTCCCTATTTGGGGTTGGATTTCCCCCAATCCTTCGTCCATTCCATGTTGCTGAGGTTGAAGATGGCTTTCTTTTTCTGAGAAGACCGAGGCAAAGAAGGCATTAAGCAGTTCTGCCTTTTCCCTATCCCCTGTCACCATCACCTCATCTTCTCCTTGCAGTGGCCCTATCGCCTCCTTTTTCTTCCTTTTTCTACCAACGTAAGCAAAAAAGCCTTTTTTGTTGTTTTTTATGTCCCTGGCAAGCCTGAGCTCATTTTGCGCTTTAGCCTTGCGAACCTTTTCCCTACAGGTGTTGGCTATACGTTTGAATTCTTCTTTGGTGATTTCTCCCCTTTTCCACTTCTTGTGCATGTCACTTTTGAGCTTTAGCTCAGTTAGAAGTTCTTTGGACATCCATTCTGGCTTCTTTGCACTTGTCTTATTTTTCTTCTTTGTTGGCACTGTTTGCATTTGCGCCTTGAGTATTTCACTTTTGAAAAACTCCCATCCATCCTTAACTCCCTTGTTTTTTAATATCGGCATCCATGGAATGCCGCTCAGTAATTCCTTCATTTTTTGGAAGTCAGCTCTCTTAAAGTCCAGAATGCGTGTTTGACTTGTCTTAGTTTCAGCATTCCTTTGTATTGCAAACTGCAGGAGCACATGGTCACTTGCCCCTAAGGATCCAACCACTTCAACTGTATTGATCAGGTCTTCCACATTTGTTAAGATTAGATCAAGAGTTGCTGATCCCCTTGTTGCCTCTTCTACCTTCTGGACCATAAAATTATCTGCAAGGCAAGTGAGGAATTTGTTGGACTTTGTACTCTTGGCTGAGTTTGTTTTCCAGCAGATATCGGGATAATTGAAATCGCCCATGACTACTATATCTCTTCTTTGTGCCTGTTTGGTCAGCTGTTGACAGAAGGCTTCATCAAGTCCTTCATCCTGACTCGGAGGTCTGTAGTAGACACCCACGACAAGATCTTTTTGAGTCCCGGTTCCCTTGATTCTTATCCAGATGCTTTCAAGCTGGTTTCCCGGATTACAGTCTTGCATTTCTTCTGCAACGTAACTGTTTTTGACATATAAAGCTACTCCCCCTCCTCTCCCCTTTGTTCTATTTCTGTGAAAGAGGTTATAGCCCTCAATGGTTAAATTCCAGTGATGGGAGTCATCCCACCAGGTTTCAGTGATGCCTATGACATCGTATGTGTGGTGCTGTGCTAGGAGTTGGAGTTCGTCTTGCTTATTTCCCATGCTCTGAGCATGTAAGCCCCTGTGACCTCCCCTCGAACTGTTTATTTGGGATTATTGTGCTCTCTGTACTTGGTCCTTGCTGTGTTTGTGCAGCCCTCCGTTTAGCCTTTTGGCGGTTCCCTGTGGTCGTGGGTAATATAGTGTTTGCCAGGCTGTTGTTCCCCTCCCCCAGTGGATCTAGTTTAAAGTGCGCCTGATGAGGTTTGTGAGTCTGTGTGCAAAAAGATGTTTTCCTACTTGTGTGAGATGCACCCCATCGCTTGCCAGTAGTCCATCCTCTTGGAAGAGTAGACCATGGTCAAGGAAGCCAAAATGCTCCTCTTGACACCATTTTCTGAGCCAGTTATTGACCTGTACTATTTTTCCGGCCCTTGTAGAGCCGTGTCCTACAACGGGGAGGAGGGATGAAAAGATCACATGTACATTATACAGTTTTAGCTTTGTTCCCAGAGCTCGAAAATCATTTGTGATCTTTTGAAAAGTATGCCTAGCGGTGTCATTGGTACCTACATGAATCAACATAAGGTGGGGAGGGTGATGGGGCTTTAGGAGCCTGCTGAGCCTCTGAGTGATATGGTGTATTTTTGCCCCCGGGAGGCAGCATGTTTCTCGAGCCATCCCATCCGGTCTGGAAATGATGGCTTCCGTTCCTCTAAGGAGGGAGTCACCTACTACCAAGACCTGTTTCCTTTGAGGATTGACAGGGTCCCTTTTGTGCAAGACAGTGTGTATGTCCCCTGAAGAGTGTTCCTGTTGAAGTGAATCATGTAGGTGTAAAGTGTTGTCCTCCTCCTCAACATCCCCAGTGCATTCATCAATGACAATCCATTGAGATACATCCGAGAGCCCATTACTCTCCCAAGGATGTTCCTGTTGCTCCAGGTCTATGATTGGGGATGGAGCATTTGCATGATTACATAAGTGTGACTGTGGTGATGCACTGTCCCCGTCAGGGCTATCCCCTGTGTATTGATCCAGGGTGGTCCACTGAGTGGTATCTAAGAAACTGTGGTCCTCCACAAGATGTGTTTCCTGATTGTATGCTAATGATGTAAGAATTTCAAATCTGTTGTGTAAATGCAGCTGAGCAGAGGAGTTCTGCGGAGGCTGCCTGGTCCTGTGTCTCCTTCTATGGGTGACCTCCTTCCAAGCCTGAGGGTTGTCTACCTTTGAGTTGATCTCCCCATAAGGTTCCTGATCATGGTCTTGGTGGTGTTGGTGTGATGCAGGCTGCAGATCTACAGCAGCGTGTTGTGCAGTGTCCAAGAAGAGCTCAAGTGCCTGAATGTCCTTAAGGGTCTTAATACGGTGCTCGAGCTGTTGGATCCTCTGCTCCATCAGAGTCATCTGTTTGCATTTGGAGCAGATGTAGTTGTCTAGTTTTTGTGTGAAAAAGCGGAACATGCCACAGCTGGTGCATGTGATGGGAATGTTTTGCTTTTGTTGCATCTCTTGGTGAGCGTGGTGGCCAAGTGGGATCTTTGTACAGTTAAGTAATATGCACGCACTTTATGTGCAGACTGCAACAAACCACGTCTTTGTGTATTTGTTTATGTTGCTTTGTTTCCTGTATGTACTGCAGGAAACAAGTTCTGTGTTGCAGAAAGAGGTGTGCAACAAACCATTAAGGAGGAAATGGTTACTCCAGAGAAACAAGGGGAAGTACAGACTCCCCAGAAGAGTCAGAAGAGAAGGGGTAAAAGGAGAAAATCACCTAAGCTTGAGAGTGAGGAGCAGGTGACAGAAAAGAGTGAAGACGTATCTCTTCTTGAGACCGAAATTGAATCGGATGACTGGTGGTCTCCAAAATGTCATTTGGCACGAGTGTTGCCAAAACGCCAGAAATGGTAAATAGAGTGTGACTGTTTATTTGTCTGAACGGAAATTGAAATATGTGTATATGTTCAGAGAGAATTAAATCATTTTTGTGAATAATTGTGATGAAAAATAAAGATGTAATAGAGATTGAGAGTGAAGGAAAGAACTCTCTAGTTTTTAGTGTGAAGTATGATTGTGAGATGACTTGGATTTAAGAGAAATTGAAATCCATGAGCAGTGAGTTGAGATATAGCCTGGCAGCATTAAGTGTAACAATGAATCAAGTTTTCAGAGGTTATGAAAACAATGGATTAATGAAGTGAAGCATAAGTGTATTGTATTATGTTGTTAGCATCGATTGTGTTAATAAAGATGTGAGAAGATATTTGATGTATTGTAACCAAATGTATTTACAAGTATTTGAAAGAGACTGCATATGTAACATGTAATATAACCTGTGGAACTCCAGGAGAAAAGGAGTTGAGTGCTTTAGAGTGATATATGTAATAGAATGTAGAGTGTAAAACATTGATTAACATTTCAGAGGGGCATTGTTGGAGTATGGTTGTATTTGTATGAAATGTAAATCAAGTGTTTACTGCTGATGAGCAAGAATGTGTATTTTTCAGTAATGAAATAATTAACAGCAGGCTAGTTTTGACTGACAGCCTCTTGTGATTGCTATGACCTATCAGGCTTGATTTCCTGCCTTTGAGGGTTGGAACTTCCTCCGGACTGAGGAATGTTGTTATCTAATCTCTGTGGAGTTCGGCTTGAGCATTCGCTGAAGATGAACTATGAATGCTATGCTCTGAAGCTGAGAAATGCAAACTGTAAATAGACATGTAAATAAAGTTAATCAACAGTTGGACTTCGTTTGCTGGAGTGTTTGTTTGACCAGTGCTGTTTCTCAGCATGGGAATACAGTCTGGAGAAGGAGGTGAGATGAGGATGATGAATTTTGGAATCCACTTCGCCTCCCATCATCCCCTGACAGAATTGATGAGATAGAAATGGTCCTCACATTAGTGGAATGGGAATTTTGCACGAGCAGTAAGGTTAAACAACTCAAGACTGCCCTGACACAGAATGCAAATTTGAGAATTTGTGGCAAACATATGGGTGGAGTGGGAACTTTGCAGCAGCATGCAGCCAGTGAGTGCCTGTCACTTGATAAAGTTTTTCTTACAGAACGTTCCATAGGGGTCCAGCTCCAGGAAGCCTGGAAGTTATTTCAGAACCACTGGCAATTATCTTCGAGAGTTCTTGGAGAACGGGAGAAGTCCCAGCAGATTGGAGGGGGGCGAATGTGGTCCCTATCTTCAAGAAGGGAAAAAAGAACGACCCAAACAATTACCGTCCGGTCAGCCTCACATCAATACCAGGCAAAATTCTGGAAAAGATCATTAAGGAAGTGGTCTGCGAACACTTAGAAACAAATGCGGTCATGGCTATTAGTCAACACGGATTTACCAAAAACAAGTCATGCCAGACTAATCTGATCTCTTTTTTCGATAGAGTTACGAGTTGGGTCGATACAGGGAATGCTGTGGATGTAGCCTACCTGGATTTCAGTAAGGCCTTCGACAAAGTCCCCCACGACCTTCTGGCAAGGAAACTAGTAAAATGTGGGCTAGACAAAACTACGGTTAGGTGGATCTGTAATTGGCTAAGCGAACGAACCCAAAGGGTGCTCACCAATGCGTCGTCTTCATCATGGAAAGAAGTGACAAGTGGAGTGCCGCAGGGCTCCGTCCTGGGCCCGGTTCTGTTCAACATCTTTATTAACGACTTAGACGAAGGGTTAGAAGGCACGATCATCAAGTTTGCAGATGACACAAAACTGGGAGGGATAGCTAACACTCCAGAAGACAGGAGCAGAATTCAAAACGATCTTGACAGACTAGAGAGATGGGCCAAAACTAACAAAATGAAGTTCAACAGGGACAAATGCAAGATACTTCACTTCGGCAGAAAAAATGGAAATCAAAGATACAGAATGGGGGACGCCTGGCTTGACAGCAATGTGTGCGAAAAAGACCTTGGAGTCCTTGTGGACAACAAGTTAAACATGAGCCAGCAATGTGATGCGGCTGCTAAAAAAGCCAATGGGATTCTGGCCTACATCAATAGGGGAATAGCGTCTAGATGCAGGGAAGTTATGCTCCCCCTCTATTCTGCCTTGGTCAGACCACACCTGGAATACTGTGTCCAATTTTGGGCACCACAGTTGAAGGGAGATGTTGACAAGCTGGAAAGCGTCCAGAGGAGGGCGACTAAAATGATTAAGGGTCTGGAGAACAAGCCCTATGAGGAGCGGCTTAAAGAGCTGGGCATGTTTAGCCTGCAGAAGAGAAGGCTGAGAGGAGACATGATAGCCATGTACAAATACATGAAGGGAAGTCATAGGGAGGAGGGAGCAAGCTTGTTTTCTGCTGCCCTGCAGACTAGGACACGGAACAATGGCTTCAAACTACAGGAAAGGAGATTCCACCTGAACATCAGGAAGAACTTCCTCACTGTGAGAGCTGTTCGACAGTGGAACTCTCTCCCCGGGGCCGTGGTGGAGGCTCCTTCTTTGGAGGCTTTTAAGCAGTGGCTGGATGGCCATCTGTCGGGGGTGCTTTGAATGCGATTTCCTGCTTCTTAGCAGGGGGTTGGACTGGATGGCCCATGTGGTCTCTTCCAACTCTACTATTCTATGATTCTATGATTCTATGGAGGTTGCCCTTGAGGAACACCAGCTGTTCCACCAAGACAGGATCCAGCATGGTCCAGTGAGCGGTGACAACATCTCCACCCATGCATACAAACTCTGCAAGGTGCATTGTCAGAGCAGACAGTGTCTTCATGCACAAATCACACATGTCATCCAAGTTGTGTAGCTGATGAAGAGAGGCTCTAGGCACTTGGTGATAGCGCCAGTTAAGCACTTCACCACTGCCTGGGGTGTCAGCATCCAGAAGGCTGACAAGCATACTGCCCCCCCCCGCCCCCCAAGTGCTCTGCTCCTTCAGTTCCAGCAGCAGATAGAGCACATGACTGAGTAGGGCTGTCAAAGCACTCGGGGTCTTTGTGGCCTCCATGAAGGGCTGGAGCACAGAGACCAACTGGGAGATGCAGTCCCACTTGTGCTTCGACGGGGACATCTGCACAGGGTCAAAACCCTCCTATTCCAGGGCGAGGCCATGGATCACCTTTTGCTATTCCACCAGTCATTGGAGCATCAGGAAGGTGGAATTCCAGTGGGTGGGAATATCCTGCAACAGCTTGTGTTGTGGGACCACCTTCACGGCCTGCTTCTTCAGCAGCAGTCTTCCAGCCTTGATGCTGTGGTGGAAGAGGCCTGTGATCTTGCAGCACTGTTCTATCAGTTTAGTGATGTCTAGGATGTCACTTGGGAGAATTTTTGTAGATAGTGTACTAGCCAGCCCTAGTAGTGGGGAGCCACCAGTGCCATCAAGCAACAGAAGCCTTCCTGCTCTACTACAGAAAGCACTTGTCATTGTGAGCTAGCATTTCTCCCAGGCACTGGGTGATCTCTCACACAGTGGTCAACTTGCCACCTGCTCTGCCCTTGCCCCTGGTCATTGTTCCTCACTGCTCTAGGGTGGCCTGCTTCTTCTCCCTTCCAGCAGCAGGAGTCTTGCTGCTGCTTCTGCTGCAACCAGTCCCAGCCTGAGGAGCCATGCCAATTTGCAGAGGGTGGTGCCTCTCAAAAAGCATCTGCATCCCAATTGTAGACAGATGTTTTATGTCTTACTCCTACTGATGTTTATTTTGCAGTGGTTGCACACTGCATACATGGGATCCTCCAGCAGCACCTGGAAGTAATCTCAGACAGTGGACCTAGGAGTGCAGCCTCAACATCTACAGGTCCCTCATCCTGTCTACTGCCACATGTAAGAATTGCTGGGGGGGGGGGGGGGACTACATCTCAAAATCCCCCAGATCCTTCTTCCAAATCCTGCTTAAACTCCAAGATTGTCTCAAAGGACAAATCCAGCTCTGCCTCTTCCTTAGTACTAATGGGCACTAGGGTTGTACACATTTTCATTTTTACAAATGGGCTCCAGCTGATTCGGATGGTTCAGCCCTTTCAGCCAGCCATAATGGCACAGGCTCTGCCACCATTTTTTTCTGGCCATAACAGACCACAAAGCTGCCAAAGCGACTGCATTCTGTTTCTTTCGGCTACACATGGAACATAGAGTGGCAGCCGCACATCCACATGGAGTTTCCCTGTGAGCCCTGCCTGTTGTGCCAATCAGAAAAGAAGGAAGTCATGATGTGTCTTTTAGCCAAGCTGGGCTTCCATTTTTATATTGCGAGCAGGCTTCTGAGAGAGACAAATTGGTGATCTAAATTCTCTGTGTCCCTTGCAGCTCTGCATGGCTTGGCTTGCTTTTTGACTCAAATAGCAATAAATAAGCAGTTTACTTTCTACACAAGAAATTGCCACAAATTGCTTCACATGAGGCAAGCTTAAAATGTGGGCTGGAGGGTGTATCTTACCATTTCTAAGGCCACATAAAATGAGGAGGTAATTTATATTTTTTTAAAAGAATGGCTAATGTTCTTTCAAGTGGTGTGGCTCCCACTGAAATAAGTTTTTTAAAGGGGTGTCTCCCTTAAGTCAGCATCATTGAAAAGGTGTTGAGGGCAGATGATCCCAGAAAGGGTGGTTTCTTAAGTCTGATGCCTTTAACCCAGGTCTTATTGAAGGATATGAGAAAGATCCCAGAAAGGATGGGAGGCTTCTCATCTTTACATAAGGAAAGATGAGTTGGGATGGCTTAGAGGCTTCCACCCATGTGATGAGGGGAAGCCGGGATGGTACTGGCCACCTCTGGCAATGTAAAAAACAGGTTGAGGAAAGAAGGGAGAGTGGAGGGTGACTAAAATGATCAAGGGTCTGGAGAACAAGCCGTATGAGGAGCGGCTTAAAGAGCTGGGCATGTTTAGCCTGCAGAAGAGAAGGCTGAGAGGAGACATGATAGCCATGTATAAATGTGTGAGGGGAGGTCATAGGGAGGAGGAAAAAAGCTTGTTTTCTGCTGCCCCGGAGACTAGGATGCGGAACAATGGCTTCAAACTACAGGAAAGGAGATTCTACCTGAACATTGGTAGGAACACTGTTCGGCACTGGAATTCTCTGCCCCGAACTGTGGTTGAGGCTCCTCCTTTGGAGGCTTTTAAGCAGAGGCTGGATGGCCATCTGTCGGGGGTGCTTTGAATGTCATCTTCCCGTTTCTTGGCCGGGGGTTGGACTGGATGGCCAGTGAGGTCTCTTCCAACTCTATGATTCTTTTATTCTATGGAGGGAGAAATAGCCAAGTCTCCCTTAAAATCTGAACCCAGTCTGCTTGAGGCTTGAAGCAACTTAGGAAAGAAGGGTGAGTGAAAGAGAAATGGTCGGGTCTTCCTTTTTAAGGCCTGAACCCAGCCGGCTTAATAAGTCTTAGGCTTTCTTCCGTGTGATAAGGGGGAAGCCTGGATGGTGCAGGGCATGGGGCAGGTGCCACAATGGGACGTGTGTAGAGATCCAAGGAAAAAGGGGAGCCTCGTAAATTTTCCATTTCCGCCAATCTTCCTGGATTTTTTTATTGCTGGATCAAAAAAAGATCCCCCCCAATCAATTTGTGAGGCTCCTGAAAAAAAGATCTGGGGATCCACCAAAACCCAGATACCAAAACCAGAACAGGGTTTAACCAAATTGCACATCCCTAATGGGCACTGCCAGCCCAGACTAAGAGACTCAAGGTTGTGACCTCGCCTCAACAGTAGCAGCACAAGCACCAAGAGAGGTGAATGGGGTGGCAGGAGCAGATACCACACCGCTACTTCTCCTTCTCCCTGTTTTACCCTAGCACTCAAGACCTGGCTCTTTACTAGAGCTTTTGAT
The DNA here is from genome assembly GCF_035594765.1 of Anolis carolinensis. Taxonomy (NCBI): domain Eukaryota; kingdom Metazoa; phylum Chordata; class Lepidosauria; order Squamata; family Anolidae; genus Anolis; species Anolis carolinensis. The sequence continues at coordinate 186,500,810 of NC_085842.1, forward strand.
CTATGTTAATTTTATCAATATTTGTATGTATGTTTTTATCCTTTACAATTTTATCTTGTAAATCACCTAGAGCAGGGGTCCCCAAACTTTTTAAACAGGGGGCCAGTTCACGATCCTTCGGACCATTAGAGGGCTGGACTATAGTTGGCCACCGAGCAATAATAATAATAATAATAATAATAATAATAATAATAATAATAGCAATAATTATAAAAAGAGGGTTGGAAGAGACCCTTTGGGCCATTGAGTCCAATCCCCTTCTGCCTTTGTGCACCGAAAACACAAGCAAAGCACCCCTGACAGATGGCCACACAGCCTTAATGTTAATAATAATAATAATAATAATAATAATAATAATAATAATAATAATAATAGGGTTGTAATAGAAGAAGAGACCCCTTGGGTCATTTAGCCCAATCCCCTTCAGCCCTTGTGCCGAGGGGGCCACATAAATGGCTTTGATGGGCCGCATCCGGCCCCCGGGCCTTAGTTTGGGGACCCCTGGCCTAGAGCATCTTGGATGGAGGGCAATTAATAAGTAATTAAATGATGATGATGATGATGATGATGATGATGAAAGTCTGGTAGCCAATGGAGTCATCAAGATGGCCAGTTTGGCAACTGGAGTCAGCAGTACCCATCTCACACCTTATTTTGTATGTAAAATATAAGTGTTGGTGTTAAAGCTCTTTATTAATTTGTAAGTGTTCTTGTGTACACTAGCTACTGCTAGCTGCTTGAGTGTGGTTTGCACACACACAAACCAGAAAACAGGGAGGAAAAGGAAAATAGATAAACAGTTTAAACACTGTCATGATCCCCCATTTCATGTCATCTCCAAACACAGAGCAAGCGCTGACAAAGAACAGATGGCTGGCCATAAAACCTCAATTACCTTTTGGTATGTGTGGGCCCCTATATAAATGAGCTACAGAGAAGATTCTGGTATTCCGTACAATAAACCTGTTTGAATCAACCCAGCGTGTGTCTTGGTGCTTTCTTCTGGGGAAGACTTAACCCACAGCACAACTGGAAGAAGAGAACCTTACAGAAGACACAGAGCTACAGACATGAACAAATTACTTTTTTGGTATTTTAAAATATTTTTTGGGGGGGAGAATAGGCACACACCACGACCACCACCACCAAAAACAACAACAACGACAACAAAACAGTAAGCGTATAACAGAAGGATTTGAGAGAAAGGTATGGGATAGGGCGGAGTATAGCTAGCTAGCTATGGGAATTTGGAAAATATAAGTTTAGGGTTGGAAAATTTCAACATAGGAATGTTATAGACTGGGATATGAAGGGACAGAAAGAAACAGAATTATCAAAAATTAAATTTTAAGAAACACACAGAAACAGAACTACGTCTTTATCTCTCTTCTGCAAACACCACAAAGACAGAAATGCTGTGGGCAAGAGGAGGCCAGCTTTTAAAAAAGCCTTTCTTCTTATGACTGGCTGAAAAGGAGGAAAAAAACAGCACGCAGCTGCCCTTGTCAATGACATCAGACTCCACCCCCTCCCACCTCAGACAACTACAGATGACAAAGTACGTTTTACATTGAAAAAAGCTCCAAAACAACAAATTTTTATGAATCGTTCCAAAAGTTTTAGAGGCTTGTTTTTCGATAAGTAAACATTTGGAGGGCTCCCATTCCAATTAGCTTTTTGGAAATTCGTATTAACAAATCATACGAATCTTTGAATTATAAAACGGTACTCCGAAGATTTGCATAACTCTATTTATAGCACATAATTCTGAGAGTGCCTTGGACCGCAAGAAGATCCAACCAGTCCATCCTCCAGGAAATAATGCCCAGCTGCTCACTGGAGGGAAGGATATTAGAGGCAAATATTAAGTACTTTGGCCACATCATAAGAAGACAAGAAAGCTTGGAAAAGATCATGAGATCTTCCGGGGAGGCCCTCCTCTCGCTTCCACCCTCCTCACAACTGCGTTTGGTGGGGACGAGAGAGAGGGCCTTCTCAGCCGTTCCCCCCCCCCCCCCCCGACTCTGAAACTCCCTCCCCAGGGAGATTAAGTTAGCTCCCTCTGTATCTTCCTTCAGGAAACAACTGAAGACTTGGATGTTTCGGCAGGCCCTCGGTGAGACAGTCATTAACTAATCAGCCCCAGATGGTTTTTAATAATCTATCCTGTATTATTATGGCCTTACCATTTATGTGTTTTAAATGCAATTTTATCCTTGTATTGCTTTTTTAATTGATTGGCTTTAACTGTTATAATACTCTTGTTTCATATTGTACTAGCTGTGCCCAGCCACGCGTTGCTGTGCCGTTGTCTGGTGGTGTTGGTGAGAAATTGTTGAGGTAGTGGTGGTATTGAATGTCTGTTGTATGGTTGTCTTTATGTTTAGTATGCATTTGGTTGTTTGTGTACTGTGAAAGTGGTGAGGATAGAGGGGGTCTATGTCCCTGTGTAGTATTGTATATTATTTATACGTTGTCCATATGTTGTGAATGCTTGGATTGTGTCCTGCTGCATAGTAGAAAGGGTTGGGCTGGATGGCCCTTATGGGTCTCTCCAAATTCTTGGAGTCTATGCCCCACTTCTGGTCAGCATCTGAGTTTTATTATATTTGTTTATATTGTTTATATACTGTCTTATAGTTCTTAGTTCTTGATCCTTGACTCTCTATTCTTTGCGGTCCGCGCCCTCCGCTGCTTCCTGCGGAGGCTTGCGTTCCCCCCCGGCTGTTTCCCGGGGAGAGGGGAGCTATTTGCTCTACCCAACCGCCTCTTTGTCAATACAATTCCTTGGGAGGCTTTTGACAAGCCTTGGGAGGCCTTTACTGCTTTTCTGAGTTATTCCACTCCTTGTTTTACAGACTTAGAGTCCCAGTTTGAACTGTTTGAACTGTTTTGCGGACATGAATCAGCTGTTGCGTTCCATTTTGACCCTAGCGGTCTTTTTCCAGATAGTTTATCAAGTCCCAGCCAGCTTCTTTGCCAGTTCGATGAAAAAGTTTTTCATACGGAGATTATGGTCCCCTTTGTGCTTTTAAGCTTCTCCCGAGTTCTCTATTGTACAAATAAATCAACCAAGAGTCCCCGATCTTGAACGTCATATTGTTACGACTACAGTCTCTCCTTTTTTGTAAACAATCCTCATCCCAGTGACGTACAGGAAGAGGAGGATATCTATCCCGCCACGAGATGCTGCCAGGAGAAGGGCGGAAGAAATCTGGGGGGTAAAGAAGAGTGAAAGCGCAGAAAGCCCTGCTGAGTAATTTAATGAACTATAAACCCCTAGACTTACGGTGACTGAAGGACGTGGCCGGAGATTAGTTGGAAGATTAGAGGAGCTGTCAGAGAAACGGTTATCCCCTGTACTGTTAGTTAAAAAGAAGCAGGAAATCCAAAGAAACCAAACATAGGGGAGACTGAGCTCTAATTCAATAGATCTGGACAACGGAGGGGTAACGATATTCAGGACCTCACGGAAACCCCAGGTGGATAGCAGAAGAAGAAAGAAGAAGAAGAAAAGAAGAAAGCAAACCAAGATGGGCAGTCATTGATAGAGCAGAAGAATTGAGTGGAAAAGTATTATAAATCTATTATAAATCTAAATATTGGAAAGGTCTACAATAAGGAGGGTCTTATTTGCAACATAACTAGAAGGCCTCCAGGCATAAGGAACTAGAAACCTTCATAAGAAGGTGTAAGGTAGGAAGAAAAGTGGTTGATAACTGAACATTACTCAAAAACCCAAACATACTGGGCACTCGAAACTAGTGGAAAGGACAAATATTTGAAGCAAGGAATTAAAAGGCTAGGAATGATAGCCGGCCCTAGACCAAAGATGGAAAAAGATCTAAAAGACAACAAAGGCATGGCAAGAAGACCCTCCCAATAGGAAGATATTTCGATGAAAGACATTTTGAAGGAAATACAGAAATTAGCCGAGAAAAATGATAGTTATCAAAAAGAATTATGTGCTATGTCAGAAAAACATAATGAACAGCAAAAAGAAATGTATCAGGAAATGTTGGAAATGAAAAAAGAAATAAAAAATGAAATAGGCCAACTAAAGCAGGAAATAAAAATAACCCATGAAGAAATCCTGTTTTTAAAAAAATCCAACGCAAAACTAGAAAAAACACAAAATAAAACTCAACAGAGAGTGGAAGTTCTGGAGAATAAAAATTCAAAACTAAAGAAAATACAGGAAAGAATGGAGCAAAAAGAATTGGAGTTTCAATTAAGGTTTAGAAATATTAAAGAAGAAACAAATGAGGACATCAGACAAATTATAGTAAAATTATTGGCCGAATTGCTACAACGACCAGAACCGGAGATGGAATATGAAACGGACAGAGTATACAGAATTCATACAAACTACTGTAAAAGAAACCAAGTACCGAGGGACGTAATAGTACACCTGGTGAAAAAAAGGACAAGAGACGAAATTTTGACCCACAATAGCCACCGTCCACTAATTTCCAAAGGAACCAAAATTGCAATTTTGAAAGAATTTCCTTTATCTATTCTGAATAGAAGAAGAAAATACTTCTTCTTAACGGACGAGCTTAAGAAACAGAAAATTAGATTCCGATGGGAGAAAACGGAGGGGATCATGGTTACTTACAAAAACGTAAAATATTGGCTCACTTCGGAGGACAAAGCAAGGGATTTTTATAGAAAAATAAAAAACCCAAATAAAGAAAGCATAGACCACCAACTGGCAAGTGAAGGAAACTCCACTTTAACTACCATCCAGTTTAAAACTGATAGTTCAGGAGCCACTTCCGAATCACCCCCATTGAAAGGTACAAAAACAAAAAGAGCAAGAATTCACTCCCCCAAAGATCAGACCGCAAATGTTGACTCAGACCCCATGGACTCGGACTATACTGAAGATGACGTGAGAGAAAAATTATCCACAGAAAAAGACAAGAATGATGTGTGAGATAAACCGGCAAGTAAAATGCTACATGAACAATGTAAATGGTATTAATTCACCAAATAAAAGGAGAACACTGATGTAAACGATTTGTAAAGGAAAATATGATATTATGGCTCTACAGGAAACACATATATCACAAAAGCACGTCGCCCACCTAAAAAACGGAAAGCTGGGAAGGGAATTTTATTCTGCAGATATAAAAAAAAAGAGGGGTGGTAACATACATAAACGATAACATCCCAGCTGAGATGAAATTTAAAGATACAGAAGGAAGATATGTGGGGGTAGAAATTAAAATTGGGGAACAAAGAATTTTGGTTTGTAACATTTATGCTCCTAACGGGCCCAAAACTCTTTTTACAAAAGCTCTGAAAGAGCAAATTATAAAAACTGAGGTGGAGCATATAATGATTTTTGGGGATTTCAATGGGGTACTGGATATACATTTGGATAAATCAGTAATGGGGAAAAGAAATAGAAACAGAAAGAAAGATAAAGGATCCCTCCCAAAAAATATGATAATAATGAAGGAAGAACTCGCGTTACAAGATGCCTGGTGTTTTTTTAACCCAAAAGAACGGGATTACACATTTTATTCATACAGGCATAACACGTGGTCGAGAATCGACATGGCTTGGGGTTCCAACACAATAATTACAAATATATCCAAAATAAAGATTTTATCAAGAGATAGATCAGATCACGCCCCGATAGAAATAATCTTCAATTACAATCCTAAACAGCGGAAATGGAGAATGGATGACAATTTAATCAAATCCGAAAAAGATATAATTAGATACAAGGAGCTCACAAAAGAATATTTTAAATTGAATGCTGTACCGGAAACCAAAATTCAAGTGGTGTGGGACGCCTATAAGACCGTATCTAGAGGCTGGTTAATCCAGCAAAAAGCATATAAGAACAAACACAAATTCCGGAGAATTAAAGAAATAGAGAGGGAAATTGATCTAGACGAGAAACAACTGAAAAGTTTTCCTAATGATAAAAAGGCAATTCAAGATCTCAAAATCCTTAAGAAAGAAAAGGAACGCATGGAGATGGAAGAAACGGCAAAGAAACTAAAATTTATTAGACAGGATAACTTCGAGAACGCTAACAAACCAGGAGTGTGGTTGTCCAGGCTTGTGAGAAAGAAAAGACAACACCAACAAATAACAAAAATAAAAAAAGATGATAGAGTCCTGCTATCTGATAATAATATCATAGAGGAATTCCACAAATTTTACACCCAGCTATACAAGGAAGAAGATATAGACCCATCTAAAATAGCTGAGTACCTGGGAAAACAAAAATTAGAAAAGATATCAGAATCTCAACGGGAATTCCTGAATAAAGAAATATCAGAAGAGAAAATAAGAAAAACAATCAATTCGATGAAATCCAACAAAGCGCCGGGGCCGGACGGGTTCCCGGCAAGGTTTTATAAAACTTTCCAGGATGAGATAATTAAGTATCTAAAGTGTTATGGTTGAGCCTTCTGGCTCCGGTACTAGGAGACGGGGTCGTAAGACTCCTCGAGAGTCAGTCTCTTTTGAGGAGCGTGAAAGGAAACGGCTCCGGGACTTATTTGCAGAACCAACAGATGAAGACTCATTTGAGGGTTTTACCGAGGGAATGGAGGAAGAGATGGTTAGCTCAGAGGAGGATGACATGGAGTGGACTCGTGTGAGGGAGGATTTGGGTGTCACCGGCAATGATAGCATGGGAGACAATTGGCGGGTTGCAGGATCAGACCCATGGACGGGCTGGAGGGATGGAGCGGGATCCACAGCTGGGGATGCTGTGGGGCGTAGACAAAGGTGTTTTAGCTCTGATGAGGATGATGATGATGAGGCACCTGGAATTAGGATAGCAGCTGACAGCGATGAGGAGTTATGAACTGGGATAAAATGGGGTTTAGGATCAATGGCTAATTGCGCTGGGCAAGGTAATCTGGACGAACGCTTGGGCTCTTGTTGGGGAACTTCCTGAAGACGGGTGTGATTCATTGCTGGATACGTAAGTTACCAAGGACACTGGGCATAGACGGCGGGAGGAACTGTGTGGGGTTTTTCTGTGCAACTTGTGTTTAATCTTGATAGCTTGGACCTCCGTCGTCTTTTTGACGGACATTAATTGCCTACTCTGGATTGATGCTGGACTGACTGACTGACTACGACCTTGGACTATCCTTTCTGTGGCTATCGGTGGAACTTGTGGAACTTTAGACGTCTGCGCTTGGCTTTCGACCTTGGACCGGATTGGGACCCTGCTGACCGCCGTTACCCTGATTGATGTGCCTGGACCTGGATTTCGCTCGTTGCACGGAGGAGTAAACAGCCTAAGTTACTCATCTGTAGCTTTTGAGTAGCAGAGAGGAATCTGCTGCCAGTTTTTTGTGTTCATTTTGACCTCTGTTTACCAACTTTTGTTTGTTTAAATTGCCAGGCTGAAGTAAGCACTTTTGATTTAACCCGGATTAAACTCCTGTTTAATCCGGTTTATTCTTTCGAACCGTTTTAATTCAAACGAAGCTGTTTCTGTTACTTTTCACACTGAAGACAAGTGTTTGCCTAGTCCTTTGTTTCCTACGGGCAATTTTTAGTTCTGTAACCTCAATAAACTGTGTTGTACTCTATTTGGTGGCGTTCTGTCTTTGACATAAAGACTCTCATGAATCAAATTCTGCAAGGACAGGATGTCCCGGACTCATGGAAAACAGCGGATATAATTAATATACCCAAAAAAAACGCCGACAATACCGACGTGAGAAACTACCGGCCAATCTCACTGCTTAACTCAGACTACAAAATCTTTTCTAGTATCCTAGCAAATAGATTTAAGGGCTTCCTAAACATTTGGATTATGGAAGAACAAAAAGGATTTTTACCCGGAAGAAAGATGAGAGACAACGTCAGATATATCTTGGATATTCTAGAATACTATGAAGTGAATCATGAGAAAGAACTGGCCCTTCTCTCCATCGATGCCGAGAAGGCATTTGACAATCTTAATTGGAGGTTTTTTAAATTACTCTTCCAGGAAATAGATATAGGGTACCAATTCACGAACGCTATAAATAAAATATATGAGAGACAAACTGCAAGGCTACTAATTAATGGTAGATCCTCAGCAGAACTTAAGATTGAGAAGGGAACCCGCCAAGGGTGCCCGTTATCGCCTCTTATTTTTATTTTTGCCCTAGAGATCCTATTAAGAAATATAAACCAAGACAAGGAGATTCGAGGTTTACGTATTAATCAAAAGGACTTTAAAGTGAGAGCCTTTGCCGACGATGTAATTTGCATTGTTGAGGAGCCAAGAAAGAATTTGGAAAAGTGGATAAATAAAATAGAAGAATTCGGAAAACTAGCAGGGTTCCACCTTAACAAAAAGAAAACCAAAATGCTTACTAAGAATATTACTAAAAAGAATCAAGAAATATTACAACAGTCCTCTGGCATCGAGGTGGCACCCAAAATCAAATACCTGGGAATCTGGTTGACAAAGAAAAATGCACAACTTTTAGAAAACAACTATTACCAAAAATGGAAAGAAATAAGCAAGGATTTAAAGAAATGGACAAACTTAAAGATCTCTCTTCTAGGCAGAGTTGCACTAACC